>NC_135497.1:352331296-352631296 GCF_052857255.1 Amblyomma americanum
GTAAAGAAGCGGTTTATAACGAATCAACTGATATAACGAAGAAATTATGATTGCACGTGGAAGCTCAGCCAACAGGAGCTATAACGAAGCTACCCTTACAAAGAATTTATCGCCGGAAACTTTCAACTTCGTGGTAAAGAGGTTCAACCGCTTTAATAGGTGCAACTTTATATGGACCCCTGGCATAACAAGCTGCACAGCATGGTTTATAACGAAATAATGGATATAACGAAGGAATTACGATTCCCCGTGGAAGCTCGGTCAACACTGCATATAACGAAGTAACAGCAGCGAACGAACTTTCTACTTTGTTATAACGAGGTTAAACGAGCTACATGCCATGGCCCAAGGTTAAGCCCTTTTCGGAAAACAGTACGCACCTTGATACTGACATCGCCGCCTGGAGTGGCCTGGTCTCCAGCTTCGGGGGTCTGCTCTGTTACTGCAACCGGCGGCGTACATGGTGGCGGCGGTGGTAGGGCAGCTGCTGCCGGCTGACTGCGACTCACGGCGGCTGCTGCGGATGCAGGCCGCGGGCTGCTGGCCGCTACGTTGGCGTCACCTGCGGCGGCGGCGGCCCCGTAGCTGGGACGGTAGGCGCTGGGCTGAGCGGTGGGCTGCGCGGTGGGCTGAGCTCTGGGCACCGCGGCAGGGGCCGGGCCGCGGCTGACGGCGCGCGGCTGCGGACTGGGCGCGGCGCCCTGCTGCAGTACTTGCGCGAACAAATCCCGCGACGTACCGGCGGGCGACGGAGCAGGAGCGGTGGCTTGATTGCCACCGCTGGCCGAAGGCACCGCTGCGAGCCGAAAATGCCCGTTTAACGTAGCGTTCATACATCTGCTGCGTTTGCGATCATAGCGATCGCTACGACACGCATATATACACCGCCGAAAGCTGAAGACTGGACAGCCGTCGCCGGAGCTCCGTTGGTAGAGCACCGGACGCTAAATTCAGAGGTAGTGGGTTTCGGATACCAACGGTGGCATGTGGTTGTTTTCCTTCTGCTTTATAATCAATTATCTTTAAAAAGTTTCGTTTTTTCTTCATGGGGGTTTAACGTCGCAAAGAGAGAGACAGAGAAAGACGGAAAGGCAGGGAGGTTAACTAGGCAACACCCGGTATGCTACCCTACACGTGGGAAGTAGAACGAAGGGAGAGATAGAAAAGGGAGAGAACAAAGGGATATGATCACTTTTCCACGTGTCCGTCGGCCGTTACTTGCAGGGTACACAGGGCACACACTGATTGTTCACAATCTTGCACTCAGTCCTGAGTCCTTCAAGAACTTTAAAGGTGCCTTCAAAGCTGTCCTCTGCGATGAAGGCGTACTCCAAGGACCCAGACTCTTTAACAAGTTTTTGCCGTATTAAGACCCCACGGATGAACACCACATATTATTAAAAAAACATCCCTTATGCTTTTTGGTTCGGTCACTGTTGGCCTCCATCATGTATGTCATAACGAGCACCACTTGTCCCTCAACTGTAAAAGACAGATGGTATAGAGTACCTAGTCGAGGGTTTGACGGAATGCCGTCTGGTCAGGTCAGCAGAATGAATCTTCGGTTTACTGACAATGTGAATATGGTCAGCTGACTTCAGCTAACATATCTGACATGGTCAGTGACCGAAAATTCAGTATACTGTGGTCGAGAGCATACGTCGCAAAGGCCGTCCCAACTAAGACAGCTGTGCAAGCCGACAATGGCATGCTCTGTAACTACACACGACTAAACACGCAGCGCCCCCAAAGAGCGTCGTATACCCTTTGCACGGAAGAACTGAGTGCGAGGCCCTAGCTGTCGCACAGGGTCTTAATTTTCACACAAATGCGATCAGCCCTCCCCCACAGCAACGAAGAAGCAACAAATGTCCCGCCGCGCATTCAATATATTTGCGACACACGCGCACGCTTTCCTTCTAGTTGTATACTTGAGAACAAAAAAAACAATTTTAAATTTAACTTCGCTAACCCTGGAATTCAGCGAAAACAAGGACGCTTGCTAAGCACCTGTGGCTCGTCCACGGCAGCGCCTGCATGGACAGCCGTTCTATAGTATATACACACACGACCACGTGGCTTAGACGTATCTCATGGTCTTACACCCCCATCAAATGTGTTCAGGGTCAAAGGTGAACCCAAATGTCACCTAATGTCAAAGGTCAAAGATCAGAGGTCAACTAAAGGTCATGGGTCAAGGGCAGAGGTCAAGAGTTCCACGCCATAACTGTACCACGTACGGTCATACATGGCTAACATGGTTGGGCTGAAAGTCATTGAAGGCTATTCTCCGGCCTATGCGACTTCATTACCAACGTGGTGAAGCTTTTCGCTTCGTGTTCAACTGCCGTGACTTCTTTAGTTTCATTCCTTTTAGAGCCCAGTTCGCCCGTTGCTGCGTTCCGCGTCGTAGTCGCTGTAACATGCTACCTGACAGGTGACGTGTTACGGAGTGTGACAGGTGACGTGTTGGCAGGTAGCAGCAGAGCGAAGCGCCACCTGACACACGAGAGGAATGGACAGCCGGAAGGCGGCTGCTACGGGACGATGCCGGAGGGTCGCTAGCAACGCAACAGGAACCTGCCAAGCGGTAGCAAGCGGCTTGCGAAGAGCTGCGCTCAAATTCCGAATTACCGTCTGTCATAATGGGTCGTCTGTCTGTCTGTTACTGCCTGGAAGAAAGAAAGGAAAGTGCACAGGCCTGCTCACTGGCTCAAGCCGAGCCACAATCGCTACCACGTGCAGATAGTAGCGAGAGTTGAAAGATGGGATAGGAAGACAGGATAGTAAAGACGCGCTAAAGACAAGGCCGATCCCGGAGGTAGTGCAATACTGGGCCAACCGGTGGCGGGAAAGAAGCATCCTTCAAACTCCCCGCCACATTTCCAAAAATAAGTCCAACTTGGACCCGTAAGAGATACTCCACGGGTCCGGACAACTATAATGGGGCGTCAATTTTTTTTCATTTATATATCGGGCGTAAAGAATGCACCTTTCGTACCGCGGACAACGCTTGCTGTCACGGAGAATGTCAACACATGCTGGTTGTGAGAAACGTTTCCCCAAATCCCTGCCTTTCCTCAAAATCGACGGAGTCCAGAACATCGTCAACGCCAATGCCAATGATCACAATGAACGCGGCGGTGGCGGCTGAATGACGTCATAGCTGTCACGTGGTTTCTCCTGGGTTCAAGGTAAAACTCTCCTACACGGCGAAGCAGCTACGCAAGGTAGCAGTAAAGCATTCCCTTCACAGGAAGGGGACGATTAGATGGCTGCCCGGCCCTATTGAGCTGCGATGTAGGGGCTGCCGCACATGTGGCGAGGGCTGCTTGTCACCGGAAGTACCTGTTGCTAAACCGTCGTCGTCGCTTCAGATGAGGCGGCTGTTGCGAGTCCTTTCTGCCAATCTTTTCTCTCAAATCTCGTTTAACTCTCCAAATGTCTGCCCGTAGCAGCGATTATCTTCACGTGTCAGTGATTACCTGCACGTGGTAGCTACTGTGGATCAGCTTGAGCTGGTGGGCGGGTCCGTGAACTTTTCATTATTCCCTAAGTCTCAACAACGACAACAAAACTCTGCCACACATCGCACCACACAGCGGGACGCCAAGCTGTTAAGCCGGCTTGATTTCATCCGGCAGCCCCATAGAGTGCGCACTCATACCTAGAAACAAGAGACACGCAGTCGCGATAAACAGCGACCACAATCCGGGGAAAGACAGACCTTTGCTGAAAATTGAAAATTGGTTTTTGAGGAAAAAAAGACGCAGTAACCGTCTCGCATATCGCGGCGCACACCTGAAGCACGCCGTAAGGGAAGGGATAGAAGGACTGGGTGCAGAAAGGAAAAAAAGAGGTGCCGTAGTGGAGGGCGCCGAATAATTTCGGCCTTCTGGGCATCTTTAACGTGCACCGATATCGTACAGCACACGGGAACCTTTGCGTTTCGCCTCCATCGAAACGAGGCCGCCGCGGTCGGGTTCGAACCCGGGTACCCCGGATCAGCAGCCGAGCGCCCTAATCACTGAGCCACCGCTGCGGGTAATCCAGATAGCCCAAGCAAAAAAAGCAGCGCAAAGAGATTAAGGAAGCTCAAAAGCGATACCCGAAAGGCGCGGGCTCGATTCCGGCCGCGGCGGTCGAATTTCGATGGAGGCGAAATTGAAGAGGCCCGTGTTATGTGCGTTGTCAGGGCATGTTAAAGAACCTCAAGGTAGTCGAAATTTCCGGAGCCCTTCACTACGGCGGCTCTCATAGCCTAAGTCGCTTTGGGACGTTAAACCCAAATAAACCATAAAGAAATCGTAAATGCGCTTAGGGGTTTAGGGTGCGGAGCTGCGGAGGTGTTGCTATGCGCCAAGAACGGACTAAAACGAGACGGCAGCGCTCGGAAACGTGCCGTGGATCAAGGCACTCATCAAGCGCAAGAGCGTTCCACAGCACCTGCTCCGTGTCAGGTCAGCAGCATGGCCGGACCATGCAGGCGCACGGGCGACGCGTGCAGAAGCGCGTGCCGCCGCGGCGCACAAAGCCGTTTCGAGCCATCGCGGCGGGGGAAGCGGCCAGAGTGAAGAGGTTCCAAAAATATCGAAATTTTTCGCTGCAACGCGCTGCTCAATCGCTATATTCGCTCAGTCGCTTGCACGTGAACCAACCTTAACGCGATATAAAGGCTCTCGAGGTCGCTTCGGCTCAACCAAACGCGGTTTTTTTTTTCTCTCAAGTCACGGCCACTCACGCTCAAATAAAAATGATAGCGAAAACAAACGGGTAACGAAGCTCGTGAATTCCGTTCAGCCTTCTCGCAAAAATTTAATGCTTTAGAACAGAATCATCCTAGCCCACGAGGTTAGGCCTACAGCGCCCACCATGTGACGCCAGACGAACAAAGGGATCGAGCGCCCAAACGACAGCGGCGGAGGCCACAGAACCGAAAGGAAATTCGCTACGCACCTGGAGGTCCACCAGCTGAGTCGTTTTTCTTCTTGTCTTTGCGCTCTCCTTTCCCCATTTAGATAGCGGGCCACAAACACAAATGGCAGTCACCGGAACGGGCGTCTTGACTGCCTGCCGAGTCCCTTGAGAAAGGCAAAAAGGCTGCGTTGTTACTCTTTTATAGTGACCTTTTCTGCTCCGTGATTCGCTCATATGCTTCGCCACGAGCTGCACGTGTTCCGTCGTCATTGGCTGCGATTGGAGACGTCATGCGCGTGCCGGCGCTTCTGCCTCCAAGAACGCATAAAGAAAAAAAAAACAATGGATCCAAAGGAAATCGTCGTACGATACCGCGTTACCACTGCTTCTTATGGGAACGCAGTCCCGGCGCGTCTCGAACACGCGCGCTGTGGAACTCGAAGACTGCAAATGGACACTGTTAGAAAATTCTGTAAAACTACGGGAAAAGCTGAACGGCTCCCGTCCCGCACGTCGGCGTAATCGCCAAAGTGTAGTTTCGGTTTCGAAACGGGAACTGCTACGCTATAATTATATATATGTGCAACTAAAGTGCGAAAGACTTGGTACATTCGTGCTATTATGCTCAGCGCTACACAGAGCGATTGCACGCTTATTATAAGCGTCACGCACTCTCAGGCTGTTCGTAAGCGCAAATAGCGTCTTTTATTCTTCGAAACATGATTGTCTTGCGGAGTGATACCACCCCTGGAGCCGCAGCACACAGCGCGGAGTGCCACAAAACGCGGCTGCTGATGCAACTAATGGCGCGTGAACAGCACGTCGTTTGACGGCGACTGCAGCTGTGTGCCGAACAAGACAGCATTTCTTGGCCGGACAAAGCAAGTGCTGCTCGTTTTCAAGGTATGTATACATTCAGCTTTTATCAGCGCTGCGATTATCAAGACAGCACTGTCAGTTGTCGCGGCGAACAACTCACTGTAGGGATCGGCAGCTGCAACGAGAGGAGAAAAAGAAACCATTCGAACGAGTTAGCGCGTACTGTCGCGTGAAATGCAAAGAAAACATATATGCATGCCCCAAAATGGCCCTCGCATCGGCGTATCAGTAAACCTGGCCAGCTCGAAATACAACATGATCGAGTATCGTGGCTCGTTACCGTATACATGCGAAGCGCGGGCGCACATGGTTTCGATTCGCCGTATTGAAAGGTGATGGGCACATGCTATACATACCGTTATTACATTTTTTTTTTGCGCCTGGGAGGTAATCCGCTCCTTATCCTGTCTTCGACAGATGAGGCAGCTATAGGACAACATGTACGCATTTTTATTTGTCTGCATAATTTCGTGAATCTATATACAAGTGAAACCATTTGACAAGTGAATCTCTTAGAATTGAACATGTCATTAAGTGCGTGCAATAGCTGAATCGAATTCATTATTTCAGTAATTAATTAATGTATTAATTAAGTGAAGTGCAATACTCGTCTCCAAGCAAATTGAAACAATTAAATTGAAATATTCTGCCGAATTCACTGAATTTATTTACTGAGCCGATTTTTCATGTTTGAGCATTATTTTTATTATTCTTGATACAAATTATACATTGTTTTGCCATTGTGGTGTTGTTGGTTGCTGCTGTTGCGCCTGTTTCTAAACATTTTGAACCAATTATGATACTGCGGCTTGCATTGTTTTGTTTCTCACCCTAATATCTTTTGTACAAGACATATTTTTTATAGCAATGTGTAATGTGTATTTCCTTTGCCCCGTAAACCTGTATAATGATGTTGCAATATTTTAATATATACGTGCATTTATTTTTCCTGGAAAAACCTGCAGTTCAGCATTGTTCTTATGTATCACTTTGCAACCGCTCACTCCCCTCTCTTACTGCCTCTGCATAGGCCATGAGAGAACTTGAGTAAATTATAATAGCTAATGCAGATTTGAACTGAATAGGTTAATTTGGTTGTATTTCATTAATTAAAATGAATGGATAAGGGTTGCCATTTTTGTATTACTGGTATATTTCCACTTCTGAATTTCCAAGTGTTCAATTGTTTTGTGTTTGGCACAATAAATGTTCAAGTTCTGACGCGGCTTCTACCACCGTTCTCGCCAGCACCAGAAAAATTTAATGAGCATAACATTTGAATTTTGTGTATTGGACAAAAGTTGTCATTTTAGTAGGTCTGCTATACATGTTCAAAGCAAGTGGTCATCAGTTTATTTTAGCATCTAGCGAAACCACCCAAACATACCCCCTTTATATGCCCTGAGGCAGTAACATTGCTTAAAAAAAAAAGATGTGTGCATGTAATATAGCTCATCTAAATTTTATGCAGCTGACTACATGGGTTATTTCATGCCAAACGCACCAATGTTTGCTCATAACCCTCTTTGATTTTGGTCCAAAAATTTGTCTTTTTATTGAACTCACAAAAGAAATTTCTCTTAATATCGAATGAGAAAAAATTTTTCTCATCATCTGACAGCCCTTTGAATTTTCCAGACTAGTGCAAAAGTAGGTCTCCATACAAAATTCATGATAAAATGTTTTTTTTCTTTTTGGCCTCCAAAATTTTTTTGGACAACTTATATGAGTTGTATTTTTTATCATGTGTCAAGACAATGCCTGCACAAGGTTTTTGTTTTTTTGTAGTTTGTTTTTTAGCTCAAAATGCTTCATTTCGGAACTTTTTTTAAAAAGTCCACACAACATTTATGAGCTATATAAAACTTTTCATTGCCTCGCCAAAACATGTACTACATGGAGAAATTGTTTACACTAAAATTAAACTGAATAACTTTCACAAAAAAAATTCCAAAGTTGCGAAAAACTGCATTGTGCTGTGTATCCAGACAAAAATATGCTGTAGTGCTCAATGCAACAGTGCAAAATCAATTCCTCAGTCAATCATCGATGCAAAGTGCTGAAAACACACAGTGAACAGGTGGTCTGTGAGATTATTGGGGCAGCTAGGATTATTCAGACTACGAGAACAATGCGTCAGCACACCGTCCCTTACTGCTAACAAAAAAAGAACTTGAGCTGTCAAACGTGCAATGATTTTCACGACTGTGCAGGAGTGCGTGTGCCACACAGTGTGCAAGCCACGTGTCTTTGGAACATGTGGCGACTTTATGGAAGGGTATATGAAGTTCTGTATTTCTCAAAACAAACATTGCAAGTCAGCGCTTGTTGTGTCACCTTCTCATCTCGTGCACCCGTCTGTGTTCTGCGCTGTTACTTGGGAAATGCTTTGGTGTGCTGTTTTTATAAAAGCCATGCTCTGCGAGGTGCGAGGACGGAATCAGGTGGCTCGAGGGGGCATCCACAAATGCGAATATGATCGCCTCGGGAGACCAGAGTCTTACCTTACGAAGGCCACATCACGACACCTTATCAGCTTCTCACATGAGCAGATGCTGCACAAAGGAGACCCTCTGGGTTCCGGAAAGTGCAGTTCAGAAAAAAAAAGTCCAACTCGATCACAGGTTTGGAATGGCTGGCTGTTCTGGTTAAAGGTATATGTGCATTGCACTGTTTTAAACATGCATCTCTCAGTACTGTTCTTGTTTAACTCATCATTCTCAGAAACAGAGGGCATAGTGTACTTGATCCCCGTGAATTGTGGCTATGTTTACAATGGTAAAACTGGCAGGTGTGCCAATGAGAGGTTAAAAAAGCGCCATTATGATGTGAACAAAGCTGTGAGGGAGAATTTGATGATTCACTGTCGTGATTACGATCATTTGCCAGATCCTGAGAGCTGTGTGCTGGAATTCATGCGCTGTATTGTGCTAGACAGACACAGAGAAAAGTTGATGTGTGAGATAATCAAGGCTACGAAAATTTTAAAATAACCACAATCATTGTGGTAGCGCACCTTTTGTGTCACTCACACTCACTAAGAAAGAGTTCGTGTGGTTAAATGCCCCATAATCAATTTTTGTTTTGTTTTCAACGCGTCCAGTGTGAATATGTAAGGCATACCTTGTTCATTGTTTTTTTTTTTTTGGGGGGGGGGGCGCAATGTATATATTTGACGTGGTTTGCAGTAAACCTTCTTGAAAGACAGCGTTTGTGCCATCGTATTGTTTCGTCATCCTTGTCTGTGCTATATTGTCATGATTACTTGACCTCCAGCTACCAAATTAAAAATGACATATTTGATGCCACCAACACACTGAAATGGTGATTTCGGGGCAAAATGCGGCAGAACCGCATATCCAATGGCCACCATTTTGCTCTTGTTTGAAAACTGCCGCTCTTCCCTACATTTAAGCATTAATTAGTATGGGGAAGTTCTCTAGGAATATCTGCATTCTGCCATTTTCTGCGGCCTCTACAAGGGCCTCTAAAGTGCCTGGCATGCGCATCTCAAATGCAGTTTTTTCCACTTCGTGTTTTTGCCAACTTGATTACCCTTACAGATGCTTTCATTATGCTTTTGTGGTGCAATTTCAATTAAACTTATACTGTCGAGATCAGAAAGAACTGAACCATGGAGCTATGCTATATTTTTGTAGCTCGGTCGAACATATCAAATTTTAATGTCACCTAATTATATTTCGTAATTATGATGCTTTAACAAAATTGAACATTTCTGTATGATGTTGTACCTCAATAACAATACAAATAGCATAGCTTTGCATGGTTGAGGGAAAGTGTCTGAACAACCTGTAATAAATTACGTAATTAGGCTTCAGTTATTTTTCCATAATATGAAAACCGATTGAGATGTACTGAAACTAATTATATGTTCGAAAATAGAAGGAAGTATTACATATCCACAGCTAATTTCTTTACGTTATATCTTGTAATAAACATTTTCATTTTTAAGATCCACATCTTCCCTTTAGCCTCGAGATCGTTAACCAGCCTGCTAGACTGTATGGATCCTTGCTTTAAAAATTCACATTCTAAAATGTCCTTTTTTGTCCTAGGTATTTCTTGAAGACGGCACAGAAGTTGATGAGGAAAGCTTTAAGTACATTCAAGAAAACTTTGGTGGCAATTTGGGCTGCACATTCATACTTGGCTCCAGTGCTTTCACTTCAGATCGTTTCAATGCAGGTATGATGCTTTCAGTGCATGCAACACTCTGTCGCTATTCATAAGCACATGCACCACCTATCTTCTGGCCAAGGTAAATTTCAAGCCCTGGTACTCAGAGGATTCACAGATGAGGCTGACAACATAACATTTCTCGAGTGTGCATTGAAGTGTGTTGTTATACATTGCTTTGCATTCATTAGGCTGGTATGGCTTGTGATCCTGAAGCTGCACATGGGCTAAGAGAGATGCCTTAGTGCAGGGCTCCGAATTAATTTCAACCATCTGGGATTCTTTAATATACAGGCACTGGCATCGCACAGAATGCGCACCTTTTGCATCAGTAGAGTTATGCGGCTCTATGGGTCTGACCTGACTAATATGCATTCTTATTATACCCTGATGTAGACAAAGGGCAGGCATGTTAATTATGAAGTAATTTAGATTTGCTATCAGTATAATTGATAACTTGAAGCAAGCATTAGCCTGAGCATCAAGTTTATTCTAGGCTAACGATGGGGTCAAGTGATCAACAGCATCTGTTTAGTGTGGTGGACTGTAGTGGTTTAACTGTATTTACCAAACTATGTGCACAAACAGTTCTGCTTTAATAATTTTTTTCTCATGACTGGTAAATCTTGAAGCAAGCAAACTGCATGCTAAGGATGCATTGTTGTGGCCACTACACCTAGTTATATTGAGTGAGAAGATCCGTGAGTTTTGATTAAGAGCCCTGCTACTGCACTATGACACCAGAGCTCCGATGTGATGGTTGTACAGTCATTGACAAAAGTTTGCAGAATGCAGATTGGCCGAAAAAAAAAAAAATTCTGCATTACCTCGCTAGAAAGTCAGCTATTCATTCCAGCAAATGGAGCACGCATATGTCATCATGCGTGTGTACTTTTCATTGCCGTGCTTTGCCTGGCTACACAGGAATACATTTATTGCCACGAATCTGCAACACACAGGCTTTTGTGTATGACTGTACATGTGAGCAAGCTGTGTAAGAAAACCAGAAAAATTATAACATAGTGCTATAGTTGCTATACTTTTCTCTGGACCAAGACGTCTCTCAGAGAAAAAATAAAGGTGAAAAAAAGGAAAGGCACTAGAGTTTGGCATACTGTCATCCCAAGCTTGATTGTATCCTTTTCTGTTTCGAAGAAAGGAAAGTGCTACAGAAATGAGTGGAAAGCAGGTTGAGTGTAACTAGAAATGCCATTGTAGTCATAATCTGAAAAGAGAGCTGGAGCAATTTCTGCCAAGCAAAACTTGTACTATCACAATATTATTTTGGTGTGGCTGCTGTTATTAGCTTTTTTCAAATGACTGCACCTGCTTGACATAAGGCCAGAGTAAATTAAGCAAAGGCAGCTACAAAAAGCAAAGCTGCATCCTGCTCATATAATTGACTTCTGCTGCCCCTATGTTGGGCACAGCAAACCACATGTCCTTGCTAAAGCAGCTCATTGTAATTATTTAAAGGCGCCAAAAACACACACATGGTCAATGACCTAGGCAGGCAAAGTAGAGCAGTGCATCTAAAAATAATATGCAAAAATGTGGTTAAGATTGGAGCTGTAAGGAATGCACCTACTTTGGACAGTTAGTGACTGCAGACCTGGATTATGAGAGTAAAATAACTAGGAGAATAAGAATGGGGTGGAGTGCACTTGGCAGGTACTCTCAGGTGATGAATGGCAGTTTACAAGCATTTCTGAGGGAAGTAACAGCCATATCTGTACTCTCCTACGGGGCAGAAGTGTGGAGGCTAACAAGTTTGGTGAACATAAATTCAGGGCAATTCAGTAAGCTATGGAAAAGAAACTGATAGCTGTAACATTCGGTGACAGAATGAAACAGGTGGTATTTGCCTACAACTGCTAAATAATTTATAACTGAATTTTTTCTCTAATGTGTTTCGGTTTCATTGACCGAACGAAGACTCTGACGTCAAGTGAGAAATCATTTTTGTCATTTCAGGTCTTGGAAGAAGCTGGATTAAATGTCGTAGTGAATTAAATCTACATATCTGCTGATTATGTTAGCTTTTCTAGTTGATCACGTGACCAAAACATCAACTTGATGTCACAGTCATCGTTCGGTCGATGAAGCCGAAACAGCATGGGAGAAGAAATTCAATTATAAATTATTTAGCTGTTGTAGGTTTAGTACCATCTGGTAATTCATGTATTCCATGTCTGATGCATCATTTGAAAAAAGAAAACGCGTAATAAAATTAGTTGTCTATAGTCCTTAAAGGGTAGTGCTACAAGGGCTAGCATAACAGGAGACGAAGTCAGGAAGGCAGATGAAATTAGAAAGTTTTCAGGGTTAAAATGGCCGCAGATGGCACAAGACAGGGTTAATTGGAGGAATATGGAAGAGGTTTTTGTCCTGCAGTGGACATAGACTGATGGTGATGATGATGATACATCATGCTGAACTGACTATCCGACTTGATCAAAAATATGGGGCAGAGGTTTAAATGATTCTAAATGCTGTGCAATAAATTCCATCTTGCAATTTGTTCGGCTGCTGTAGGTACTGGTATTGTTACCACTCAACTCCTTTGCCAAGTCTGATTGCATTTGAATGTTGTTTACAGAGGAGCCTTTAACGTCGTCCCCCCAGCTATCACTGGAAGCTTTTCACTCATTGACGATTCCATAGAACTCCCTGTCTCATGAAACTCTAACAGCCCTGAGTGCATCAAATCCACTTGAACGAAGTCAATATCAAGAAGTAGTAAGACTAATAGCAACAGCAATGTGCAAAGCGGCCTCAAGGCCAACTGCAAAGCAAATCCGGTCAGTGGCCAATCGTGTCGGCCAGAAATATTCGTCAGCACTCTGTGACGCACTGTCCACCTCTTCAGGGGGTAAAACGTTTCATGGACTTGCTTACAAAATTAAGTGCCGAATTGAAAACGCAAGGCGCGGATGTAAGCGCCTTTCTGAGGAATTGTGCGGAGGGCCTCTGAAGAGGGCAACAGCAAGGACAACTTATGGCTGCACAGAATGGCAGCCACCAGTCACTGCCATAGACTTCAATGATTGTGAGGAAGCAAAAAAAAATGCTTCTTGCTGAAAGCTCTAGAGGAGCAAAACATTCCTCTGCAAGAAGAACTCTTGATGCGTGCTTATGCAGCAATTCGAGCGACCATCAACACTAAGGGCAAGCGAGCTTGTGATGTACAGAAAGAGTGGCCCTTGCTGTTCACGCAACGGCACTTCCTGGCCCATTTTAGAAGGCATGTATGCAACTGTATTTGCAAGCTGCATGTCAGTAAATTGAACTGTTGTTTGAGGTTTCAGGAAAAGTAACTGTTGCTGAGTGTGTGTTAAAGTAATGCTGGATGCCGAATGTGCAGGGTAAGCCACGTATTGGATTAGGGCACTTCTACTACCAGATGCAATGTCAAAGAATAACTTCCAACAATTAGTGCAATAACTTTTTAAGTAATAAGGAATCCATAAATTACAGGCTGTGAGCATTCATTATCATGTCTGAAAAGTGAACAAAATTAAAAAATTGGGTTAAAATTTTACTTAATTTGAAACTCGGTGCAGCAGTAGTTAATATAGTCGGGAGTAGACTGCACCTATGGGTAACGGAGTGGATTCCAAGAGAAGACAAGCATAGCAGGGGGCGCAGAAAGTTAGGTGGGCGGATGAGAAGTTTGCCGGGTACGGTGGTCACAGTTGACAAAGGACAAGGTTAAATGTAGAGACATGGGAGAGGCCTTTGCCCTGCAGTGGGTGTAGTCAGGCTGATGATGATGATGACTGCACCTGGTGCAGTTGCCTTTGTAAGTCTGTCGTGCTGCCTTCTGAGAGCCTTACCTTGCAGTACAAGATCAACAATTTTTGCAGTCCATTTATTCTTGTTGTTGATAGTATGTCGCAGTAGGCATGAGGTATTAGTGTGGTCATGCATATAAGTGTATACCAGATATTTCAGGGAAGCCCGCATGTTAACTAGTTAGGTGCATAACTAAGTTCTGATAAAACTGTCACAGTTAGCACCTGGTTGCAATTAGAGATTTCTAGCTGGTCATTACTGATAGCCATGTCAATTTTTAGAATTTTGAGACACGATTACCTTTGGCGCTGTGACATGGAAAGTTTGGCTATTTCGAATATATAGTTACGTGCACAAGAGGGATTGGTTTGTCTGCATGCATTTCAAAAGTGCTTGTATCTTGGCATGATCTAGCTAAAATTTGCTGGGCCACAGCATCTAGAGTAATCGTGTTTTCGAAATTCAAACACTGATATGGCTCTTACTAATGACCGGCTACAATTTTTAATTACTGCCAGTTGCCTGACTGCGATAGTTATGAATTTAATTATCAGAAATTATTTAACCAACTTACTAGCAGACTTTATTCACCTGTTTGCATTTCCCGCTTACACTGGTATTATTCTGCTGCAGAAACAGTCTTCATAACTCAAAAAGCCGATTTTTAAAAATTAGTGGCAGGCTTCCCTGAAACACATTGCATATGACCATCAATTTCGCACCAAGATGGCAGGGCCAAAAAATGAAGGGGTAATGCATGACACAAAGAAGAGAGGGCATACCCTGTAGATGTTGATAAATTGGTCAGCACTGGATCGTTAGGTTGAAAAGGGTGAAAGTCTTGTGCAAGCACACAAATTACCTTTCGCTCACTGTTATGGTTGTTTTCAGCGATGTCAAGAAGGCTTTACAGCTAAACATCTTTTTTTTTTAGGCTAACGGACACGCAGCTGGAAGGATTATTTGTCAATCAAGAAATTGCAGACCTCGAGGTCTTGTATGCATTCCTGCGGCACAGCCTGAAGGGAGACGAGGCACTTCAATGGCTCCTTATGACAGACAGGGCAGGACATGGGCCGTCCAAAAGCTCTGCTCAGTGGGGTGTTCCCATTGCTGTGCATTTTCTTCAAGGAAAAGACAGAGTTCCTATTTAGTGTTTTTTAGGTGAGATTATTGCGGGGATGGATATTTGGTAGCCTCTCAGCATTAGCATAATTTCTGCTTTATGACCGTAGATGAAACTTTCACATATCTCTGTAAAATTCTAGAGCACTTGCTCCATCATTTGAGTTCACAGAAATTGTAGCCAGTGGCAACGAAAAATTAACAATTAACATGCGTCATTGTTCCAGTAGAATTTTATGGGCACCACCTCAAAGTTTACCAAAGTGCAAAAAGCTGTGAACTTTCCTTTTTGTAGTCCTGCTGCTGCAATTAGCCAGGTGTTCATTATTCCTGTGATTCTTCAGCACACTTGTTACCTGTGTGCCCTTGTGTTGAACATGCAGTTTCCTTATATTCATCTGCTTATGATAATGGCTTCTTACCTCCACAGACGTCAACTTGTGTTTCTGAACTGATTAGTGACCTGCCTCCTACACCAATGGTGGTTGTACTTGGTAAGATTTTAATAATTTTCTGAATGCTTTGAGCAGAGTATAACCTTCTAAAAAGCATGGAAGTATGAAACCTCATTGATCACAAAGAATTAGAGCGTGGTAACGAAGGAGGTTGTTGTGAATTACCCTGTATGTCAGACTCAATGCAGCTTCAAGAATTCGATGAGGCATGCCAAGCAAGCTAAATTAACCATCCTCATGCCACAGTCTTCTCTTTGAGATTGTACCTGGCAGCATAACCCGCTGCTAGAACCTTGTTAGTGTAGCTATAAAATTCAGGTTTGTGGCCTATAATATTAACTTGAGAATATCGCATGCATTGCCATTCATCCATCTGCTCTTGTCCGTTGCTTTATAAATACCTTCAGTGTCTAGCATTTGCATCTACATAGAGGTGCCATCATATTTTTTTTGTGAGCTGTGCTGACATGACCAGCTATGTGAGAAAGATTTGTATGCCTCATGTTCGTATTATCATGCTAAAAATTATTCTTCTGAGCTGTAGCATTAAAAAAAACGAATTGCTCCACAATTGCTAATATTTAATCCGAACTCAGTTTTTGATGCAGTCGTTGATAATTTTCTTTTCAGGCACAAGCATCTTTGACTGTGATTGTACGTGCATTGTGACACTCGATGGAGCAAAGTGCTTTGAAGGACTGAGCTTTCTGGCCGCCATGGAGACCCTGTATGCTGCGTACTTTTGTCTCAACATGAAATACAATCAAGAAGTGCAAGCCACATTGGAATTCATTCAGAGGTAACCACATAAATTTTTCTCTTGTGTATAGACAAGTTTTTATCATATCTATCTCTTTATGACTGTTGCAGTATATACTCAGTAAGACGTGAGGAAAAAAATAGCATGTAAACTGCATATGCCTGGCATCCCTCCTGCAGCATCTCGACATTGTTCCGATTCAATGTGCACGTGCATTTTGTGCATAGTTTGACAACCTTAATAACACGAACTGATGGGCGAGTTGGTCTAACACTATGGTGAATCAGTGCAGTGGCACACGGACAAAAAAAGAAAGTAACTACTAATCTTCACTAGGTGGCTGGATGGCACATTCTCTCATATGAGCTGAGCATACGTGAAGCCACTGGAAGTTGGATGGCTTGTGTCAGAAGACGGAAGGCTGCTGTGCTTTTCAGTGAATGCAACCACAGCTTTCATCCTTTCGTACATAGTTTTTATGCCACTCTCTGGTGGCAACTGCTGTTGTATCACAGAAATAAGAAATATGAACACGAGAAATGGGAGCATCGCTTGTCATACCTTCCAGTTTCAGGGAAATCCAGGAAAATATCCATGCAGATGCTGCGGTAAAGAGGTGCTTGCATAGCACTCTGCGTTCTTTTCTTCAGAGTGCAATGGAGTACTAGTAGAATGACAATGAGGCTAACGTCATCTTATAACTGAATTTTCGCATAGCAGAGAATAGGCGAACCATGACAGAAACCAGGGCACCCGTCCTTTGAACAGCCGCTCGATTTTAAATACTTCAAATATACAGCGCTAGAAGTTGCAAACAGCCGATGTCTCCTGACATCGATGGTGGATGAAGATGTTTATTGCTTTAAGCGTTCATTTAGCTACCGGACATGCCTATAGCACAGCCAAGTTTATCTAGCGGCACCTACCTGAAGCACGCAAAATAGTTTTTGGGCTAGTCATGAGCTAAAGGAACGACTTGTGAGAACGATGAATATTTACGGCAGCATGTGCCATTTTAGATATGTGCAGCGCGAGAGAAATGGCCAACAGGAGAGAGTGGTAGAGGACATGCGCTGCTTTAAGCCAACTGCACCAAGCCCCATGAATAAAAGCCCATTCAGGCATAGTACTTTTTCTGCTACAATACAAAGCAGTACTTGATACCCTCGTGTACCAGGACACCACTGACGTCACATTGGGTAGTAGGTACATCCTTTGTCGGCTTCGCTCAAAAGAATACAACTTGGCAAAGTGGTTGGCTAGCTGCGGAAATTTTCCACTTACTACATGACAATAAAAATCAACGTTTGCAACCTGGTAACTGCAACATAATATGCAGTATCACGCAAATTAGAACTTGAATACTAAGCAAAACTTCATGCTGGGCTTCGTGGTGCATATTATTAGACGGGTATTTTGTAGTGCAACAGGACGACACAGAGCCTAGGAGACAAGGCTAGTCTTCTTGCATAGTTGATGGTGCAACAACCACGCATTGTTGTGAAAAAAGGCAAAAATGACGGAAAGACTATGTGTAATGAATGATGCGAAACGGAAACCTCAGAACTTTGCTGATGTCTCATTCAGTGTACTGTGAAAGGCTGGCTTCTGGGACAAGCCCATTCACTTACAGTGACTTCATGCTCAGGCATCTTTTGCATCATTCAGCCCCTTAGTGGAGACCAGTGGATGTAACGCACTGATTCGCTAATGTACAGGAGTGCTATGCCCTTTCTTTGCTTTGTTTGCATGCCATTGCAATGTTTCACCATTGTGTTAAGACAACCTGCCAGGCAATGTGGTTTAATTACAGAATAATGTCAAGTTGGCTGCACCTTATTCGGAGTCTTTTCTGTAGCCCTACATCAACTTTTTGCAAAGAAAATGTGTGCAGGATTTTCATTTCGCATTTTCCAAGCTGTCATTTGCTGTGCTTGAGGTCACAATAAAATTTAAGAACGCGTTGCTTTCCATTTATGTTGAAAGAGTAATGTGGTGCATTGGAAATAACGTTCCATACTGCAATTTAATAACGTAAGTCGAAGTGCTACATCTAAGATGAAATTTCAGGCTCGTGTCATCTACTTGAAACGTATATTCTGCTGGTGTGAATGCTACGGGATAGCCAACTCTTGAAGCTGCATAATAATGTCTAAATGTTCAGTATAATATTGAAGTGCGTACTTTTGTAATACGCATCTCTATGTTTAGCTATCAGATTACATGATTTGTGCTACCATTTTCAGGATGAAATGCATAAAGACAATGGACTGGTAAAACAAACTGAAGTTTATGTAGGAAGGTGTAATGGGCAAATGCCTTGACTTCGGTACTAAAAAAACTATACCCTCTATTGGTGTCTTGTTTGCGACGAATGCTTCTTCTATTAACTAAAAGAATAAGGAAACAGCCACTCACCTGCACTTGAGCACCCTGGTTATGATTAACGTCATCGTTAGCTAGATTTTCAAGCTCAACACAAGTGTTCGGAGGTACATTTCGCTGTCAGTCTGGATGCTTAACTGTCTGTAATCATCCTCAAGATGTCTTTTCTGTTCTTTGAAACAAGTATAACACGACTTTCGTAAATGAAAGAAATGCTTCACAGTTGTGATTTTTTCTGTAAGAATCAAACATCTGTCATTTCCTTATGTTGGTGTCTCAAGTTCAAGGAACATGGCAAAGAAAGGAAAAGTAAATGCATGGGAATGTGTGCCCCAGCATAGCTATCACAGGCTTATTCCAATAATTGACAAAAAAATACCAAAGGTACCAAAGGCCAATAATATACCAAAGCAAAAAAATACCAAAAGCCAAAAAAAAGCCGAAGGTATAAAACCCTGTCCACTATGTTTTTGTATGCTAATTGAAAATATGCCATTCAATTTCATTATGTTATGTAATATGTAAGATTTTGGAGAGAAATTGTAAGAAATTTTGCTGGAGGAAACTTGATAAAAGGCATGCCATTCATTTGTAGTGACGTCATGGAATGCAATAAGGGTAAAATTATCATCTTACTTATCATAGAAATTAAGTTGTTGGTGTTTGAAGTTGCCACTTCAGAAACGGGAAGGCAAGCGTGTACATATTCTTGTTTTTAAAATGGCAACACAAGAACCTTATAACTCAAGTTATATGATAGGCAGGATAATTTTACCTTTCGTTGATGTCAAGACAAAAATAATAGCATGCGTTTCAGCAAATTTTCTGCAGCAAAATTTCTTAGTTTCTCTCCAAAATCTTACTTAACATATAAGTGCACAAGCACTAGATGTCTATAAAATTCCATGACATATTTGGAATCGCCGCATAGAAACACGTTCCATGGAATTTTCATAGTTGTGACTATGATTGCAAATTTTTTTTCTAAGACCAGCTTCCCTGCTTACATGGGTTGCATGTGACATCACAGATGCCATGATTGAGTCCAAGGCGTAGCTTCTGCAGTGCAGGTCAGAGCAGGCGGTAACACGTGGATTTAAAAATGCTCAGGTTTCCACAGTGACTGTTTTCAAACATGGAGCTGCTATGATGGTGCAACACATGTACAGTGATTTATAACTAGGAATCAGTGATTATACTGCAGTTCACTCCTCACATGTCGAGGCCATTGTTTGGTTCATGAAGTATAAATAGCATCAAGAAAAAATACGATTATAAATAATTTAGCTGCAATAGGGAAATACTACAAGGTAATTCATATATACTAATGCCTAATACATGATTTGAAAAAAGAAAACATGCAAGCAATATTTTGGTATCTGCTGTTCTTGAATTCATGTTGGGCATGGCTTATGTAAGCCTGCAGTTTAGCAAGGCAGCTAGGAAAGAATATTTATTTTCATATTCTTACCGCCCTTGAGCCGGCCCTCCTCGAGAGATGAGTTGTAATTTAATGTGCTGTAGTTGCAAAGTAAGTCTTGGGAAAGGTGCTAGTTTTTTTCTATTCTCCACACCCAGCAAGAGTTGTGCTAAAAGACAACATGCACACATGTGCGCTCAGCCTGTCTGCTTATTGTGTATCGTGCTTTAGGGCAGTTCTTCATGGCCTTCCTGAAATCTTGAAGGCCAGCATTTATGTGACTATGGCTCAGTTAATAACTTTCTTAAGCTACATTAATCATTTGGCTCAGTATTAAAATCTGAGCTCAACTGCATTGCCTAGTCATGTATAAGATCCCTAGTTTTTGAAAAAAAAACCCGCTGATTTTAGCATTTCTGTGCAATGGTGTGCTAGCAGCCACATTATCTTTTTTGGACGATATTGTGCCTTCAGTAATCAGTACGATGACGTAACGATAGGAATGCTATTTTTTGTCACGTGACTTATCATGAAGGGTACAACCTGGCAATGAAAAAAGTTCAGCTGATGCCTTGATATATTTGCTACCGTTCTGCTCATGCAAACTAGCACAAGTGCTGCGGCTCTTGCAGCAATGCTCTCACACTCTTGTATGAGGTTTACAGCACGGGCACCTGCCAAAAGCAGTACTACCATATATGCGCAAATGCAGCACGAGTTTATTTTTAAAATCATATGCTTCAGAAAGCACCTCACGTTATATTGGATCCAAGGTATGAATACAGAGCAATTTTTTTTCTAACTTTTTTACGCCCATAGCGAGCTCACCCAACAGACTATTGAGCTGCGAGAGTAAGCCAACTTTTTGGTGGCCAGGAATGTGGAAAGGAAACCGTGCAGACTACTGAGAAAGAATAGAAGGCACTGAAAGAGCCTTGAGTAGTAGGGAAGGAAAAAAATTGCTAACAAGCACAGAACTGTGCCGCATGGACCATGAAGCAGTGAGAAAAGGAAGCGATGGCATGCGAGCTGTTGCTGTAAGGCCGCGGAGAGTATTGCAGATTCTTCATATGGAATTCACAGAATTCAAAACTTTTTCTTAAAATTAGAAGCTTAGGCATGTGGCAGCAACAGCACTATATTGCTGTGCAGCAACAGCATGCACAAGGCATATTTCTGGCACCAGAAATTTGCTATGTAAAGCATGCTAAATCAGAATGCAGTGAGTAACTGCAGTATTGCTATTACTGTTGCCTGCCTAATGCTGGAGGCATTTGCTTTCTTGGCATCACAGCATCTCTTCCTCTGTGTTTTGTGATACGTGGTTCTTCTTGAAAAGCTAGTATAACCATGTAAATGATGTTATTTCCACAGAAGTGGCACAAAGAGCAAAGGCGGATCTACATTTAGACTAGCCCTATAATTCTGCACGTCTTAATTCGGATGATCTAGCTTCTTAATATGTCTTGTTCTTTTCAGGCAACTAGTGGGCATGAACCCAGAGGAAGGGAGCCAGCAGTTGAACCGGAGGATCACCTCAGTCCACCCAAAACTGCACAGCGCCCTTCAGCAGCTTGACAAATTAAAAAAAAAGTGGCAAGATTGCATGTCTCGGATTTAGTGTGTTTGTGAACATTGATCTTTCATTTTGGATTTATTGCGTAGCTCAGATTACGAATTCTGATATTGGAAGTTAGATATTGGAAATTAGATTCGATTTGCAAGTACATGCATAATGTATATCATTTGATGTGTAGCTTGTTTTTGCTATTTTTGTACCTTTTTGTGTTCTTAATTAAAACTGTTTCAAACTAATTCACTTCTATGCAATTTTATCACTTCCTAGATTGTGTTTGAAGGAGGTGAAAAATACCACACGCAAGCTATTTACTTTCAAAGTGTGTTCATTTTGATACGTAATCTGTGTGCAGAAAAATTTGTTTGCATGCTACACACATGACGCATTTACCATGCATAGCATGCCTCTTACCTGAACGTGGGCCTGGCTCCGATCAGAAAATACAGGAGTGTAATATTGCGTATCATGTGCCATCAAGCATTAAACAGCATGTGTTCAGTCAGCTTTCAGAGATGAACATGGGCTGCTCAAATGCTACGGGACATGCGTATGTTAGCATCTTTGCAGTGGAATGTACAGTGCAGCATGAGAACAGAACGTGATATGTAGTCGTATAACACAGATCCTGTCATGTTAACTTGGTTACAGCATGCATGCTATACGTTGTTGTGATGGTTGGTGTTATGTTGACATAATAACAGCACATACACCGTGGCATACAGGACATTTGACATCATCACAGGGTACGTAGCGTGTGTGCGCTAACCTTGTTTCCGCAAAATGCACCGCACCACTTTACCACGGGTGTGTGCACAACGGAGTGGTGCAGCACATGTTGCGGCAACAAAGTTAGCGGCCACATGTCCTGTATTTATGCGGGATTTTTTCTTACAGTGTAGGTATACAAAGCTTGTACAGTCATTATATAAGGCTATTAAAATCTCCAGCTCCCAGGCTACCACTTCTGGGTATTCTCCTCCTCCCACGGCGAAAGGTCAGACGACGGAGGCAGCGCGCGGCGGCGACAACGGCTACAGCAGCAGCGGCCACCTGCGCTCCGCGTGACGTCACTCGGTTTCACGGTCAGACGATGGAGTCAGCGCACGGTGGCTACGACGGCTGCGGGAGCAGCGACCACCTGCGCTCCGCGTGATGTCACTCGGCTTCGCGCATGCGCAGCTGTGGAAAATCTGTAGTGTGGCTCACGCGAAGCCCGGTGCTAATGAGCCTAGTGAAGCTTTTCGCTTCAAAATATGGGGAACTGCGGTCCGCGCATTAAACCTCCAGTAGAGAAGGCGCGATTTTGTAGGCTCCTCCACGTAGGTGGAGCGTGAGGCCTCATGGTGCTCTCAGAGAATGGCCTTTTGTCCAGCCGAGCCGGGGCACGGAGCGGAGAGGATGTACTACTCCGCCGTCACAGAGAGCGGCAGTGAAGGTGTTCAATGGTTTCTTCGCACTCGCGCCAGTCGGTTTAGCCGCCAGTAATACATGCCTGCAGTAAATGGCTTGAGCGCGAACATGAAGAAAGGACCGAGCCGATGCCGAAACGATGGGACTTTCCTATTTGTGCGCCCCTTGCCTGGAGCTAGAGTCTGTTTAAATAGCACGTCGACAAGAAGTTTTAACGCGACAGCGTTAAGGCTCCCGCTGTGCAGAAAATCCGGCATCGTCGTCGTCGACGTTGTGACGAAAAATCCCCGGAGAAGCAACCTGGGTGGGCTACCTAGGTCACGTGACCTTGTGGCGTAATAACAAACTGCCTGCCGGATTGTCAGAAAACTGACCACCGTGGCGGACGGCAGTTAAATTAGTGACTGGTCCCGACAGGTTGCTCGGCAGGGCAACCTAGACCGCACAAGCCCCACCGGTGGCAGCGCCTGCCATCGCAGGGCAGTGGCGCATCGCTTAATCGCTGCACCACTGCGCCAGGAGGGGTACAGGGACTCCCAGGGATCTATGAATGTAAAGTCGAGAATGACCAATTCCGCACATATGGACACAATAACTCTAAGGCCACATTCTCACAGCCGGCCTCCTCTACGGCGCGGCGGCGACGGAGCCGAAAACCGTGGCAGCAACGGAGCGGCGCGGTGTTCTAATCGAAAGAGGCGCCGGAGACCGGCAAACCAGTTAGGGCGGGTGCTCGCTCCTCCCACGTGGGGAAAAAAAAAACGGCGGTGGCGGAGTCCGAAGGAGATGCCGAAGGTACGGTGAAATTCGTCTGCTTGCGCGTTGCTTTGCTTGACTATTATCGCAGAAGAAACATGCGATCTCGCAAGCGGTGGCAAAAGTTAGAAGTCAGTTGAATTACTTTGCGCAATTCCACATTTTTACAGCGAAACACCACGCGTACAGCACCAAAACATTTACGAATATAGCAAGGTACCATTAAAGCGCTGCGCGCACTGCAGTCACATTATTCTGGCCAATGTGAACGAAATCGAACATGTGTAGGGGGTAATGAACTATGTTATCAATACAGGAATGGTTTGTCAGGGCTTGCTAGATTGTTCTTTATACTAACGTTCGAGAATTAGGCTAGCAAAACAGTTTGGAGAATATTTTACCAGTATAGGCTAATTGAAGCAATGAGGCTCTAAGAGCTAGCAACAAGTAAACGGTGTTTCAACGCAGCTTTCATCGCAGGAAGCGGCTAAAAGCCGTCAGCGCGGCGGGTTGGTGGCGGCCTTCGGCACAGCGCTCGTGTCGTCGTGTTTAATTCTTCCGTCCTCGTGTTTTTGCGCGCTGTTTTACCATGGATAGTAGTAACCAACTTGCTCAGCTTTCCGTACTTCTTCCAATGTTATTCCTATGATACGCTTTTTTATTACTCCGTTGTTTTCATTTCGCGTTTCTTGATCCTCTTTACTGTCTGCATTGTTTTTATCTTAGTTTGTTTTTCTGCTCTTTATCTTATCTGCCCCGTCACCTCTATCCTCCTTTTTGTCTTCTTCACCTGAATGGTTGTTCTTTTCATCAGCCATCCCCTTCTCTTCGGTTTAAACCTGGTAACAGGCTTTCCGTTCCCCAGTTCGTTACCGTCCCGAACTTCCTCTGTTCGCCATAGTCCACGGGCCGTGTTTTTTTTTAAAGTTTTTTTAAGTTAAGGTTCGTTCTTCGGGCTCCACAACAGGTGCCCCACCGTCCGAGGCGGTATAACAGACGAGATCAGGCAACACTTGACTGAAGGAGGACAAACTGAATCTTTATACAGGAATTCACATATTTACAACAGAATAAACGGCGAGTGATTACGTGGAACTGGCTGAGGGAAACTCTTCCCTCCTTGGCATCGCCGAAGATGCAAGGGATCGAAATCTAGCTCAGAACAATTTTCCAGGCTCCGGAGCCCGGTTTTGAAAGCTAGGAGCCTGTCCCTCATTTGGCACCACACAATCACAACACACCAACGCATGATTTGTATACAAACTGCATGGCATGTCTTGCAGGTTCCGCAAGGTTCAAACCCCTCCCCTTAAATACTCAGCACGATAAGAGCAACAAAATTGCTTTTAAAGAATGTCATTTCGGGAACGGGCCCTCGAAATGATTGACCCACTAGGTGTAACGTGCCACGCCCCATACAGTATTACTCAAACTCTCTCCCTTACCAAGTAAAAAAGAGAAACACACGAAAATACATCAAAGACACTCTCACCTGCTGCCGGCTTCCTGAGAACCCGTCACCTGGCGGCTCACAGCATTACGGCAATTATCGATCTCAACCGAGCCGCTACAGCCGCAAGTAACAAACTACTTGTCTTCGTGCCGACTGTTGACAGGCGTCCCCCCAAAATCTGGAAAGCGGCGCCAGCCTGTCGTTGCTGTCTCTGAACGTGCGTCAGAATCCCTTATGTAAGTACACCTACGTTTCATTAACCCGGCCAACTTCTCGAGAGCCGTTGGTATGCCCCGTCCTCGGGCTTCGGCACCGCCGCGGCCTAGTGGGTTGGGCGCCCGTCTCGGCTGCGGGAGGTGGTCGGTTCGAAACCCACCGCCGGACACCCACCGGTAAAAATGGGTACAAGCGTCCCCCGGCCTGGCTCCCGGCTTTCATTAGGGGTGTTCGCTTGGGAGAAGCTCCGTAAACCCCGCTGCGCTCCACGCGGGCGAACGAAGCCCCAGTGTCGGACAAGCTCTGTGTCACGGCCAACGTGGCTCGAACCTTCATCACCTGCAGCAGCAGTCATAAAAAAAAGGGCCACAAATGGGCTTCTACCGCATGAGGCAGATTTAACTTTGTTGACGGCGGAACTTATCGCTGATCCATCAGAGCAACTGTGGTCAAGACCCTTTTCTCAAGCATCTCGCCCAGAAGAGCCGAGCACCAGGCCGGGGGAAATGTTGTACGCATTAAAAACCGGCGGGTAACCGGCGGCACTGGGGATCGAACCCAGCACCTCCCGAATGCGAGGCGGATGCTCTACCACAATGCCACGCTTCGTGGCCGCAGTCGTGACTAGTGGTCTGGGCGTCCGCCTCGGCTGCGAGAGGTGGTTGGTTCGAAACCCACAGCCGGACACCCACCGGTAAAAATGGGTACAAGCCACGCCCGGCCCGGCGCTCGGCTTCTTCAGGGGTGTGTGCTTGGAGGAGGCTCCGCAAACCCCGCTGCGCCCCTTCGGGGGCAAACCCAGTTTCGAACAACTCAACCTGCAAAGGTGGTTCGTGTTTCACTCCCACGTGAAGAGTTCGACTCGACTCGTACGCTCTAACCAGCGTCAGGTTCAAACACTATGGTCCCTTCGTCAGAAGCGATTCAGAGTATCACTACGGTCATGGGCTAGTCCGGCTTTTCGGCTGTCCGACTTTGTGACGCTTGTTTGTTCTCAGCATCGCGCGAGCGTCCAGACCCGTCTCGCCCGGCGGTGAGGACCCCTCAGACCTAGGTGGGGACCTCTGTGTGGTTCCGGGAAAAACGCCTCCCCTCCTTCCCTCCAGCTCTGTCTGTGTCTTGGGCGGTCAACGCTCGCCTGCGCGTTGACCGGTAGCGCGAGGAATCCAAATGCACAACAGTGGTGCTACTTGAGCTCAACAGATGCAAATTCGCTTATCGTATATCCCGCGCCCAATGCAAACACTAAACTCATCGGAGACTCGTTTACCTGGAACGCCTCGTATATTGGCAAATGAAATAAAACCGTCATCCGCTCTCTGTTCCTTGGCAGCGGGCGCGTTTCGGGGCGCAAGACACGTGCATCTAACGACGGAGAAAAGAAACAAAAAAGGGGGATGGCTTCTTTTATTGTGCCCGGTGGTGGTGGTGGTGGAAACTTTATTAGACACCGGGGAGTTTAGGACGCGCAGGTCCTTGGGCACCCGCACGGCCCCACTGCACTCAAACGTTCATGTCCCGGAGGCGCATGACGCTGGCAGCCCGGCCTGTGGCGATGGCTTGCTTGGCCGGGTACTGGGAGCCGCGCACCCACGCATCGCCGCCGCCGAAGCCGGGACGCCGCCAGCGTCATCTCTCACTCGCAGCAAGCAAGCCGTGGGTCACGTGAGGCGAGCTCGCGCTGGGATTGGCACGTTTTTTGTGGGGCGGGGCTCTGTCGCCGCCGCTCGACGGAAACGTAGAGCAGGGCTAGGGTGGCTAGACTGGGGAGGTGTGAAGATCGCGGTGGTGGTGAAAAACTTTATAAAGTAGAGCAAGCCTTAATTGTTACATCCTAGTGATGGGATTGCTCTTGGATGCGTGTCGTGGCCGGAAGGTGATGCTTCTCAGCGACTTCCAAAGCCCAGTCCACTAGCTGACGTTGGGCAGCCGGGTCAGAACTGGACACCGCAGCCTCCCATCGCTCGAGGTCTGTGAGTTGCCAATCGGCTGGTGGAAGGAGCTCAGAGCAAGAATAAAGAATGTGTGCAAAATCCGCTTTCGGAGCGCCGCAGAGGGTGCATACTGGCGTGAACAGTCCCGGGTGAACCAGGGCTAAGTGGGCAGGGGAGAGGAAGGTGCGGGATTGTAGCTGTCGCCACGTCACCTGCTGCAATTTAGTGAGAGACTTGTGCGGAGGGGGATACGTTAGCCGTTGCTCACGGTGTAGAGTGATCTCGTGATACGCGACCATTCGATCTCGGGCGTCTCCCCAGGCGTCGGCGGCTCCTGCTCGGCTGGCGAAACCTCGAGCTAAAGAATGAGCCGCCTCGTTACCTGGGTGGCCGGCGTGGGCCGGGACCCAGAGAAGCTGAATAGGTCGGGTAGGGGCGGGAGACCGGCTTAGAAGCCGGAAAGCGGGTTCGGAGATGCGGCCTTTCGCAAAGTTACGGACCGCGGTCTTTGAGTCGCTGAAAATGTGGGTCGCCGATGTAGTAGCGATGGCTGAGGCTACGGCTGCCTCCTCCGCTTCCGCAGGAGTGGAGGCAATGACAGTGCCTGCCGTAATAGGGGTGTACGAATTGGACACTACCGCCAGGGCAAATGCGGAAGAGGAGGTGTAAGAAGCTGCGTCGACGTAGACGCTCTCCGGCTGTGCGCCATAGTGTTTGTGTAGGGCTGCAGCCCGAGCAGCACGACGAGCTGCGTGATGCTCGGGATGCATGTTCTTGGGGAGGGGGTGAATGGTGATGAGGTCCCGTGTGCGGTGTGGGGGGGGGGGAGAAGGTGTGGGTATAATAGCCAGGGGGGTGTAGTCCAATGGCGTCAAGAATGTGACGGCCGGCTAGGGTGGAGGAGAGCCGATCAAGTTGGGCAGATTGATGGGCCTCGGTGAGCTCGGCGAGGGTGTTGTGTACGCCCATCTTAAGAAGGCGTTCATTCGACGTGTGCTGGGGAAGGTTGAGGGCCGTCTTGTACGCCTGACGGATGAGGCAGTTGACTTTGTTCTCCTCTACTCGGGAGAGGAAGAGATAGGGCAGGGAGTATACTACCCGGCTAAGGACGAAAGCCTGGATCAGGCGGCGGAGGTCGTGTTCCCGCATGCCTCGGTGTTTGTTAGCGATTCGTCTGATGAGGCGAACGGTTTGTTGAACGGTAGCAGTGAGCTTGGTGATTGTGGCAGTGTTCTTGCCATTGTTCTGGAGAACCATCCCCAGGATGCGAACTTTGTCTACCTCTGGTATGCGGGTGGCATCAATGGTGACATCGATGCCAGGTGGGGGAGTTTTGTCCAGTCTTCCCCGAGGGGGCGAAGGACCAGAAGTTCCGATTTTGTAGGAGAGCATGCAAGGCCGACCTGATGGGCATAGGAGGTCACCACATCTGCCCCCGCTTGTAGTGTCTCTTCAATGGTGCCGACATTACCCGTGGAGGTCCACAGGGTGATGTCGTCGGCATATAAAGAGTGCGGCGCTTTCCCTCGGCCGCGCGTGACCCCTCTGCGCACCGATGCCGCCAGAGGGAATGCGGCGCTGCAGCTAGCGGCGCGGTAAGCTCAGCCGCGTCGGCCTCGCACACGTCGTTGCAGTTTTAGTCAGTTAAGTTCGTTTCGTCGCCTGTATTGGAGTGTCTATAGCAGCGTTTTTTTTATGCGAGAGCGAGATGCCTTCAACAGCAAAAGTGGCTGCGGAAAAAGTGGAAGTGGCTGTAGGCCATCACAGCTACGCTAAGCTACACAGCGATGCGCGGATTATATGTTACATTGCAGGCTATGTGTCTAAGAAGGGTGTTTTGACAACTCATTGTGAAGCCTGCAGAAGCTCCAGAAACTCCGGAACAGGAAGGGGGGAGGGCGGTTGCCGCCCAGCATTTCTCCAAAGGGGGCAGCGGCTCCCCCACCCTCCCTCAAGTCTCCAACTTCTTGCACTCAGATCAGATTTCTGACAAACACTTCAATTTCAGGACGTTATAAATGTAAATCACAGTGAGGCTGAGCTCGTTCGCTTCATACCCAGCCTTAAAACGTTTAATATCAGTAATCTAAACCAATCATGTCCCAGCAGAAATGGTTAATTGACTGAGCTCTGTTCATGAGCATGATTACTAGCACTGAAAAAGTATGAACAAACTTTTTTAATGCAGTCAATCACTCCTCATCTGTACATTTTTATATATATGTAAAGTTGCCCATTTCAATTCAGGTTTTATATGCATTACAAATATACTTTTGAACAGCGAAATATGATAATATTAAAAACGAAATAAAATAACTAAACATTTAAATAAAAGATGGAATAAACAGACAAACAACTAAAAAACTCGAAGACCTGCCCACCACTCGAAAAAAAAAAACTTCCGGAGCCCCAGCAGATCAGCATGTCTCTGTGATAAAGGCAACATACCCAAAAGGCAACATACGCGATGCAGCGATGGCGTAGAGGTAGAACATCCGCCTCGCGTGCAAGAGGACCGGGGTTCAAATCCTGGTGCCGCACAATTCACCACCGGGCTTCAAAAAAAAAAAAAAATCCGCGTGTCGATGGAATTGCATAACCAGGCCTGGAGTGCGGCCTGATCTCGGTGACCAGAACCGACAACGTACTCTCTCACCAGAGCAGGATTTGGCCACCCTGGTGTAGTACTTGGCCACAACCTTCTATGATCAAACCAATTAACCCTCGGCCCTCAGTCTCCAGCGGCTGCGATCACACGCTTGGGTGGCGCTGTGAGCGCGCGAAGCGAGTGGACATACAGCGCATCGTCTCCACCAACTTTTGGCTGGAGCCACGGTTCCTCTGCCGGAACCCCGTCAACACAGCCGCGTCTGTGTTCGCGAAGTCGACAGCTACCTGTGGACACCACTCACACACAGGTGGGGAACATTTACGCATTTTAGGGCAGATCCTCACTTGCGTTTCGTGGCGACGGCGCTAGGCCTAACGCCTACGCCGAGGAGGAGGAGGAGGAAAACCTTTATTTCTATTTACAGTGAGAGGTCGATGGGGCGAGCCGGAAGGGCCCGTCCCTTACAAACACTAGGAGGGAGCCCTAGTCCGGGATCCCTGTAGCTTCCGCAGCGGCTCGGGCTCTAGCTACCAATGCCTGTTGGGCATGGAGTTCGGAGCAGCCGCGCAGGGCAGCTTCCCAGGCCTCTCGAGTGGGGTGGAGGTGGGGTGGGTAGGCAGGATTGGAAGGGCATGCCCACACCATGTGGTAGGTGTCCGAAAACTCCTCCTCACAGTGTGGGCACACGCCCGAGAAAGAAGAATTGAAGTGCTTAAGTACTGCCGGGTACAGTACAGTATTGGTATAGAGGCGGAGAAGCCAGCGCTCCTCCACCCTGGTGAGGCCTTTACAGGGAGGGGGATAGAGACCATGAAAATTTTGATAAAGAGAGGTGATCTCTTTAAAGGTGATGGCCGGATTGAAATTGAATTCCGGATCAGGCTGCGGATGAGGCGACGCCCGGTGAGTAAGCGCGCGGGCGGCAGCGTCGGCTGCCTCGTTCCCCTCAAGACCCGCATGAGCCGGAGCCCACACGATGGTACGATGGGTCGGAAACCCTGTGTAATCGCATGCGTGGAGAATTTTGAAAGCATGGTCTGGAATGTACCCTTGCTCAATATTGCGGCAGGCGCCCCTGGAGTCCGTAATAATGACTCGGGACTCTGGATCTGCGGCGGCCAGTGCAATGGCGATCTCTTCCGCAAATGTAATGTTTGGGGCACGGAAAGATAAGGCCCTGAACTGTAGTGTTTTGGTGGATGACGGCCGCCGTGTACCAACCCCCATGGTGTGGGCCGGCCGCATCCACATAGAAGACACCTGGCTTGTGGCCATATTGTTGAGAAATAGCCTCCGCCCGCGCGAGACGGCGACCATCATGGGTGTCGGCAGTCATGTTCTTCGGAAGGGGTCGCACCTGGAGTGCAAAGCACCAGGCTTCAGGGATGCGGACCCGTTCTTCTGTATGTGTTGCGTAGGAAATGTGTAAGCGGGTTAGAAGGCGGCTCCCCGCAGGTGTTTTGCTTAGGCGCAAGTATTGATTGTTAAGATGAGCTTCTCGTAACTCCCCAAAGGTGTTGGTCATCCCCAGACCGAGGAGACGCTTGTTGGACGTCGTTATGGGGAGGTCGAGCGCTCTCTTATAAATCTTGCGGAGAACTACCTCTAAGGCATTCTCATCGCATTTGCGTAGGTGGAGGTAGGGAGCCGAATATAAAATCCGGCTGGTCACGAATGCATTGGCTAGCCGCAGGGCATCTTTGCATCGTAGTCCCCCCCTTTTATTGGACACCCGGCGGAGCATCCGACCCACCTGGTCCCCCACCTTACGTAACTTGTTTAGGGTAGTGTCTATCTTGCGCCTATGATGAATGAAAAGCCCCAGTACCCGGATCTCCGCGTGTTCAGGTATCGGTCCGCTAAGTAGGGAAAGGGCAATTTTGGTTGTGCACTTTGAGTTGGGGCGTATGTGCACAAATTCAGATTTGCTCGGGGAGCATTCAAGACCACAGCGACGAGCGTATTCGTCCACTATAGCTGCCGCTTGTTGCAGGTTGGTCTCGATGTCTCCAACCGATTGTTGTGTTGCCCAGAGGGTGATGTCCGCATACAGAGCGTGCTGCACACCGGCGACCTCCGCCAGCTGGGTAGGGAGCTTCATCATGGCCAGATTAAATAGTAATGGCGAGAGGACAGCTCCCTGTGGGGTCCCTCGTGTACCAAGTTGATATGGGCCATATTCTGTGTCTTGTAGCCGGATATAGGATTGGCGATCTGTAAGGAATTGTTTGATATAATTGAAAGTATTGCGCCCACAATGTGTTTGCGACAAGTGGGATAGGATGATCTCGTGGGTCACATTGTCGAAAGCCCCCCGCAGGTCAAGTGCGACGACTACTTTATCATTGCTGGGGTGCTCGACGGGGTCGAGAATCTCCTTGTGAAGTTGCAACAGGACATCTTGTGCGGACCGGTGTGGGCGGAAACCGTACATGGTGTCTGCGAAAATGTTTTGTTGTTCCAGGAAAGCCGACAATCTGTCGCGGACCATAGTCTCCATCAGCTTCCCCACACACGAAGTGAGGGAGATGGGCCGGAGGTTGTCGGTGTTAATGGCTTTACCTGGCTTGGGAATGAAAGTTACTAGTGCCGTTTTCCAATCTATGGGGAGTGGTGTGCTTCCAATCCAGATAGTGTTGAAGTAATCGAGGAGAGTTTCGTAGGCGGGATCTGGGAGGTTGGCAATAAGCTTCACCGTCACCTTGTCCCGGCCTGGTGCTGTACCTCGCTTCATTTTAGCCAGGGCTGCTTTTAGGTCATGGAGCTGGAACGGTTGATCCAAATCCGCGTTCTCGGAACCGGCATACGAGTACGCCTGACCACGGGGATCCTGGTGTATACTCAAATATTGGTCGCGGAGCGCATCGGCCAGTTTGGCCGTGTCTCCAGTGAAGTTATGTATAGCCCTTTGAAGCTGTTTTTGTGTCTCAGTACGGGTTTGTGCCGGATCAATAAGAGCGCGGAAGAGGCGCCACGTACTCCGACTCGACATTTGCCGAGCTGCAGTGTTGCATCGGTGCACCCAATTGGAGTCGGCGAGTTGGGCCGCGTATTGTGCCACTTAGCGGTTATGAGGTTCGGGATAGATGCCGCAAGGTGGCTAATTTTGTTGAGTGCCGCCGTAAGTGTGGCATTGATTTGCGTTTCCAATGCGGATATTCTGTTGTTAACTTGAGTTTCGAGCGCGCTAACTCTCGCCTCGAGTGCCGTGAGGGCATGCGCAGCCTGTCCTGAAGGGGTTGCGTCGCTTTCCATTGCCTCTGCTGCGGGTGAGGCAGAGGTGTTGTTGGGGGAATTTTGGCGACGCTCGGCCGTGAGTGAGTCGCCCACCCGTGTCAAGATGGCTGCCCAAAAAGTACAACGCGGCTACGACCCGGACGCCATGGCCTGGTCCGAGGTTCCTTCAGCTCCAACGCCTGAGAGTCCGGATTCTGCGCCCATCGAGAACCCCAGGCTCTTCAAACTAGTGGAACGCCGCTCCCGCAAGCGGGACGCCGCCTCCAAGAAAGCGGACGCCACGTCGGCAGGCCGCTCAACACGGCACAGCGCTGCTGCGCGCGCTGCAGCGCTTCACGGAGGGGCCCAGTCTAAGACCGGACCCTCTTGGAAACCAAAGCCACTGCCGCGTCTTCATCCAGAAGACATCGTCATCATCCTGAAGCCCCGGGTGACCGTCGCTCTCAGGGATGTCTACCAACATGGCGAGCTGGGAGCAGCGTTCGCGGACTACCTGGGCGCCAAGGCCGCAGCATCCCTCAGCCTGCTCCCCACATGGGAGCAAAACCTGATCGTCGCAGGCACCAGAGAGCCGCACGTCGCGGACAAGCTTCTGCAGGATTTTCAACTAACATCACCGAAGGGCCAGCTCTCCATGTACGGCCAGTTGAAACTCACTGGAGACGTGTGCCGCGGCGTCATCACCGTGGCCAAGCACGAGACCAGTGAGTCCCTCCAAAACAAGATCCAGTGGCGTGCTGGAGAGCTTGCCGATATCCGCAAGCTTGGCAAATCCGACGTCGCGTCGCTCACCTTCGTGGGAAAAGTGGTGCCGCGATATGTGCATTACAACTCTGAGGTGACCCTTGTGCGTCCGTGCAAGAGAACCATTCCGGCCTGCGTGCGGTGCGGCACTGTGGGCCACCGAGCAGACATCTGCCCCTGCCCGGATGAAAAGTGCGGCCTGTGTGACCAAACGGCGCCGACCGTCGACGGAGTCAAGGCGCAGCATGAATGCAGTCTGTCCTGTGCAGTCTGTGGGCAAGCCCACGCTACCAACTCCCGCGACTGCACGGGAAAATTCCGGCAGCTCAAGGTGCATGGCCCCAAGGCTAAGCGCCCAGAGGTGCCAAAAAAACCAGCGACCTGGCAAGCAGCCAAGTCATTCAAAACCAGGTGCCGGTGGCGGAACGCCGCGTGGTGCTCACGGCACCGACCACAAGACATCGTCACCTTCTTCACCGTCGGTGAAACCAGCGCCCGGGAAGAAGACGGCGCCTCCACCGCCCAGCGGCAGAGACACTGGCCACTTCCCGGCCCTCAAGACAATTGGCGCTGCCGACGCCCGGGCATCAGCGCCTCAACACCACAAACAGGTGAGCAGCTGGGCTGAGATCGCCTCCTCTTCCTCCCATCCCTCACCCTCCCCCGTAACCGTCTCCGCACTCGACGCGGAATACAAAAAAACAGATAGACGTGCTCCGGGCACAGAATGAGCTTTTGCTCAACAAAATTCAAAATTTAGAATCAAAATTGGCGTCCGCCGCACCGAGCCCGCAGAACTCGGACGCAATGGAGAGCGACGCGGAGATCTCGCCTGCCCTCGTGACAGCCATCTCTGCGATGGAGGAGCGCTTAACCTCTAAATTGCGATATATTATCGAGACCGCCATGGACCAGATCTTGACAAAGGTCAAATCTGCCGTCCCCGCGGTGGTCTCAAAACACATCTCGGACAACCCCCGCCTCCTCCGTCGGACGGGAACCATTAGGGACGTATCCCGCCCTTCAAAATTCACCCGTCTGATTATTGATTCGGACAATGAGGACAACTGCCCCGCTCCTTCCGTCATCACCCCCTTGATGGCGCAAGTAGCTGGCTCTGAGGCAGCCAATCCCTCCTCCTCCCCCCAAGAATTTTAAATCATGGCGAGACACCTTAATCAAAGGAATTCCGCCATCTCCAATTCGGCCATGTCAACTTCAATAACACAGTGGAACTGTAGAGGCTTTAAGGACCGCACTAAGCGGGCCAATTTCCGCCTCTACCTTGAAAATTTCGAGTCCTTACTAGCCGTGGTTGCCCTCCAAGAGCCAGGCCTGGGCGCCACAATTTCAAATTACACGACGTTCCAACAGGATCCCGCGTCTTGTCTTCTTGTCCACAAAGACTACACAGCAAATCTAGTGGATCTCGACCTCCCACTAAAGTACTCTTATGTAATGGTGACCCTCCTACCAGTCCGCCGCAGGGACCCACCGTTGCATATACTCAACGTGTACTGCTCTCCCAAACTAAAGCGAGTGACTTTTGCGGACCTCTTTAGCCGCGCGCTAAGAGTAGCGGGCCGCGATCCCCTGCTTATTGTGGGCGACTTTAACGCTCCCAGTCAGCAATGGGGGTATCGCAAGGAGGAGTCACGCGGGCGTAAGCTGGCGGAGCTTGCGTCCACGTTGGGCCTCACCCTCCACACGGACCCTGTCCACCCAACCCGGCTAGGAAATTCCGTGACACGGGATACGTGTCCGGACTTAACCTTCACTCGCAACATACAACACGCAGTCTGGCTCAACACCGAGGAGACCCTCGGTAGCGACCACTGCATCATTAACAGTACACTACGCACACGCCCCCTCAAGCGTCCCAGAACACAAGCCCATATCCCAGATTGGACGAAATTCAGGCAAAATTTTAACTCACTTGATAATACACCCATTTCCGCGCAAGGCTACACAGCATGGTCCCAACAGCTGCTGGCACACCTTTCCTCGCATGAAACACACATCCAGCTCTCAGAGGCGGTCACGGACGTGGATAACCACCTTCTACACCTCTGGGAAGCCCGTCGCAGCCTCGTCCGCCGTTGGCGACGCCAGAAACACAACAGAAAGCTTAAAGCTCGAATTGCCAAGCTTACCCAGAAAGCGGCAGAGTACGCGGCCCAACTCGCCGACTCCAACTGGGTAGATAGATGCAATACGACCGCGCGACAAATGTCCAGCCGAAACACTTGGCGTCTCTTTCGAGCCCTACTCGACCCAAACCAAACACGAACCGAAACACAAAAACATTTGCAGCGAGCCATGCACCATTTTCCTGGCAACACGACTCAACTGGCACAGAAACTTCGGGACCAGTATCTGTGTACAGCCCAAGACCCCCGTGGATCTGCGTACTCTTATGCAGGCAGAGAGAACACGGAGCTGGATCAACCTTTCCAGCTTCATGATCTGCGGGCGGCTCTCGCCAAAATGAAACGGGGCACTGCGCCAGGACGGGATAAGGTCACCGTCAAGCTTTTGACGAACCTGCCCGACTTGGCATACCAGTCCCTCCTGGAATACGTCAATGCGATTTGGCGCGGGGACACCCCCCTGCCAATCGAATGGAAAACGGCTTTGGTGACTTTTATTCCTAAAGCTGGCAAACCAATTGACACAGATAACCTCCGCCTCATCTCTCTCACCTCATGTGTGGGCAAACTAATGGAGACGATAGTGCAGGATCGGTTATCTACATATCTTGAACACAAACAAGTCTTTGCGAGCACCATGTTCGGATTCCGCCCACACAGATCCGCACAGGATGTCCTCCTGCAACTCAATCGGGAAGTCCTTGACCCCCTCGAATGCCCCCATAATGACCGGGTAGTACTCGCCCTGGATCTTAAAGGGGCATTTGACAATGTAACACATGAGATCATACTCACTAACCTAAGTCACACCGACTGTGGCCTCAACACATTCCAATACATAAGCCAATTTTTAATGGATCGTCAATCCTACATTCGAATTCAAGATAGAGACCATTGTCCTTACCTACTCGGCACGCGGGGAACCCCTCAAGGCGCGGTACTTTCCCCGCTGCTCTTTAATCTGGCCATGATGCACCTGCCGGCCCAGCTGAGTGGTGTCGCCGGCGTGCAGCACGCCCTGTACGCCGATGACATCACTCTGTGGGCCACACAGGGCAGCACAGGAGACATTGAAACCAGCCTGCAAACAGCGGCGACGATAGTAGACCGCTACGCCCGCCGCTGCGGTCTTCAATGTTCCCCTCAAAAATCGGAATTTGTGCACCTCCGCCCCTCACAGAAGTGCACAACTAAAATATCTCTCTCTCTTGAGAGCGGTCCCATACGCGAAAGTGATGAGATACGGGTACTCGGACTCTACATCCACAAACACAGGCGGCCAGCCACTACATTGGCCAAACTCCGTAAGGTGGGGGACCAGGTGGGCCGCATGGTCCGCCGGGTTTCCAACAAACGCGGAGGGTTACGAAGTAAGGATGCCTTGCGGCTGGCAAACGCCTTCGTAACTAGTCGAATTCTCTATTCGACTCCTTATCTCCACCTACGGAAACAAGAGGAGGACGCCCTTGAGGTCATCCTTCGCAAAATTGTTAAACGTGCCCTTGACCTCCCCATCACTACTTCAAACAGCCGGCTTATGGCTCTTGGGGTGGTGAACACTTTCCGGGAGCTCCGGGAGGCGCACCTTACAAACCAGTACACGCGCCTGTCGCTAACGGAGTCGGGTCGCCGCCTTCTTGCTCGACTCCATATCCAACACACCCCTCCAATGGAAGACAGGTTTCGCATCCCGGAACTGTGGAGACGTGCCCTCCACGTGCGGCCTCTTCCAGCAAACATGTCACACGAAGACCATAATGGTCGGCGCCTGGCACGAGCGGAAGCGCTAGCCCGATATTATGGCAACAAAACAGGTGTCTACTACGTGGACGCCTCCGGCCCTCACCACGGGGGATGGTACACGGCCGCGGTAGTCACAACAGCAACACAGTTAACGGCCTAACTTTCAGAGCCCGCAGTGTAACACAAGCAGAAGAGGTCGCGATTGCTCTCGCGGCCTCACATTCCAATTCAAAATACATAATCACCGACTCGCGAGGGGCCTGTCGGAACGTCGAACAAGGCTGCACTCCCTTCCTAGCCTATCGAATATACCAAAATTGCATACGGGATACGGACCCCGCACACCGTTACCTCATATGGGCCCCTGCTCATCAGGGGTTGGCAGGAAACGAGGCAGCAGACGCAGCCGCCCGCGCGCTCTCTCACCGGGCTGTTTTCTCCTCCCCATCGATCAGGAACCCGATTTTAATCCGGTCTATACATTCAAAGATATTACAACATATTATCAAAATTGTCATCGCTTTTACCCTAGTCTATGTAAAGGCCTGAAGAAGGCGGATGAGCGGCTCCTTCTCCGCCTTCTCACCAATACATTGCTGTGCCCGGCAGCGCTAAAACATTTTGACCCCTCCTTTAGTGGCAGCTGCCCACACTGTAGTGCAGTGTCCTCTGACACCTATCACATGGTTTGGGCCTGCCCCTCCAACCCCGCTATTCCCCCATCCCCAACCCAACCCGGGAGGACTGGGAGGCGACCCTGCTCGGCTGCCACGACTTACAGGCCCAACAAGCCTTAGTCGGGCGCGCCCGGGCGGCGGCAACCGCCACTGGGGTCCCATACTAGGGACCTCCACCTAGTGCTTGTACGGATCGGTCCCTTACGGGCTGATCCAAACATACCTCCTATTCATCCGTAATAAATGTTTTCACCACCACCACCAGCGGCTGCGGAGCAACTGACCACGGCGGCGGTCAGACCTGTGACGCAGCGGAGGGTGCTAAGAATCTCTGCTCCGGACAGGCCGCCATTGGAATCTGAACCTGGCAACGTCTAACGCTAGAACTTTATCTAGTGAGGCTAGCCTTAGCAGTGCTGTTCGGAGGAACTAGCGGGAATTAAATGGGATGTGATAGGGCTTAGCGAAGTTAGGAGGACAGGTGAGGCGTATAGAGTACTAAAGGACGGACACATACTGTGCTATCGCGGATTAGAGGATAGACGAGAACTAGGCGTGGGATTCCTCATTAATAAGGACATAGCTGGGAACGCAGAGGAGCTCTATAGTATCAACGAGAGGGTAGCAGCTATAGTAATTAGGCTGAATAGGAGGTACAAGCTGAAAGTGGTGCAGGCCTACGCACCCACATCCAGCCATGATGACCAGACCGTTGAAAGTTTCTATGAGGACGTAGAATCGGGAATGAATAAAGTAAAAATCGCAGTACACTATACTGATGGGCGACTTCAATGCGAAGGTGGGCAAGAAGCAGGCTGACGAACACGCGTAGGTGACTATGGGATAGGCTCTAGAAATAACAGGGAGAGTTATTAGTCGAATTCGCGGATAGAAATAATTTACGGATCATGAATACCTTCTTCCGCAAACGAGAAAACATGAAGTGGACCTGGAAGAGCCCAATGGTGAAACTAAAAATGAAATCGACTTCATACTATGCGCTAAACCTGGCATCATTCAGGATGTGGCCGTCCTCGGAAAGGTGCGTTGTAGCGACCACAGAATGGTAAGGCCTAGAATTAGCTTAGACTTGAAGAGGGAACGGAAGAAGCTAGTGAAGAAGAAGACCATTAACGAGTTAGCCGTAAGAGGGAAAGCACAGGAGTTTAGGATAGCGCTGCAAAACATATATTCGCTTTACTGAGGAAGACGATCTTGATGTTCATTCAATGCACGATAATCTGACATCAATAATTACGGAGTGCGCAGTAGAAGTAGGCGGTAGGACAATTCGAAAGGATACCGGGAAGCTATCTCAGGTGACGAAAGATCTGATTAAGACGCGCCAAAGCATGAGGGCGTCTAACCTACCGATAGAATAGAACTAACGGAGCTATCAAAGTTAATAAATAAGCGCAAGGTAGCCGACATAAGGAAGTTTAATATGGAGAGAATCGAGCATGCTCTAAAGAACGGAGGTAGCCTAAAAGCAGTGAAGTGGAAACTAGGCATAGGTAAAAACCCAGATGAATGCATTAAGAGACAAGCAGGGCAATGTCATTAGGAATATGGATAAGATAGTTAACGTAGCCGATGAGTTCTACACAGACCTGTACAGTAGCCAATGTAATCAGAGCGTTAATGTGAAAGACAGCAGTGCACAGAAATGCGTCATCCCGCCAGTAACGAAAGATGAAGTAAAGAAAGCCTTAGAAGCAATGAAAAGGGGAAAAGCAGCTGGGGAGGATCAGGTAACAGCAGATCTGTTGAAGTATGGAGGGGACATCATGCTATAAAACTAGCCACCCTGTATACGCAATGCCTTCTGACCTCGACTGTACCAGAAGCTTGGAAGAATGCAAACATTATCTTAATTCATAAGAAGGGAGACGCCAAGGACTTGAAAAATTACAGGCCGATCAGCTTACTATCCGTTGCCTACAAAGTGTTTACTAAGGTAATCGCTAATAGAGTCAGGGCAACGTTAGACTTTAATCAACCAAATGATCAGGCAGGCTTTCATAAAGGATATTCCACAATAGATCATATTCACACTATCAGGTGATAGAGAAATTCGCAGAATATAACCAACATCTATATATTGCTTTCATTGATTACGAGAAAGCATTCGACTCAGTGGAAACCTCAGCAATTATACAGGCATTGCGTAATCAGGGGGTAGAAGAGCCTTATGTCAAAATACTGGAAGATATATAGCAACTGCACAGCTACTATAGTCCTGCATAAAGTCAGCAATAAAATTCCAATAAGGAAGGGCATCAGGCAAGGAGACACGATCTCGCCAATGCTGTTCACCGCATGTTTACAGGAGGTATTTCGAGGCCTGAATTGGGAACAGTTGGGAATAAGAATAAATGGAGAATACCTAAATAATCTGCGATTTGCTGATGACGTTGCCTTGCTGAGTCACTCAGGAGGTGAACTGCAAATCATGATCAATGAGTTAGACAGGCAGAGCAGATCGATGGGTCTAAAAATTAACATGCAGAAAACCAAGGTAATGTTCAACAGCCTAGCAAGGGAACAACAGCTCACAATTGGCAGCGAGAGCCTAGAAGTTGTGACGGAATACGTCTACTTAGGGCAGGTAGTGACAGCTGATCCGGATCATGAGAGGGAGATAACTAGAAGGACAAGAATGGGGTGGAGCACATATGGCAAATTCTCGCAGATCATGAGTGGCAGTTTACCAATTTCCCTCAAGAGGAAAGTGTACAACAGCTTAATCTTACCGGTACTCACCTACGGGGCAGAAACGTGGAGGCTAACGAAAAGAGTTCAGCTTAAGTTAAGGACAACGCAGCGAGCTATGGAAAGAAAAATGATAGGTGTAACGTTAAGAGACCGGAAGCGGGCCGAGTGGGTGAGGGAACAAACACGGGTTAATGACATCCTAGTCGAAATCAAGAGAAAGAAATGGGCTTGGGCAGGGCATGTAATGCGAAGCAAGATAACCAAGAAGGGTTTTGAGGCGGGCTAGTTGGTGGATTTCGTTCATGGAGCCAATTCTGGTTTTCTGCTTATTGAAATGGGGCCTTCAGTTGTAAAAGTCTGCTGGTCCCAGAAGGGAGCCAATTCTGGTTTGCTGCTTGTTGAAATGGGGCCTTCAGTTGTAAATCAACAATTTCATGGCCAGATGTGTTGCTTCACTGTCTAGAATCGTCGGAGATTGCTTACAGTTTACATGAGCGTCAAGATGGCATACATGCTACAGGCTCGCAAGCGGCGACAAAAACTGGTTTGTGTGTTGGGGCGGCGCTCGGCTACTGATCCGGAGTTCCCGGGTTCGAACCCGACCGCGGCGGCTGCGCTTTTATGGAGGCAAAACGCTAAGGCGCCCGTGTGCTGTGCGATGTCAGTGCACGTTAAAGATCCCCAGGTGGTAGAAATTATTGCGCAGCCCTCCACTTCGGCACCTCTTTCTTCTTTCACTCCCTCCTTTATCCCTTCCCTTAAGGCGCGGTTCAGGTGTACAACGATATATGAGACAGATACTGCGCCATTTCCTTTCCCCAAAAAACAATTATTATTATTATTATTGGGGAGCTTTCAGCCAATGCGACTGCAGTTGCGAGGTTCTACGGCACGCATTACAACGTGCTCTTCTCGCCGTAGTGGCTGCGTTTCGATAGCGGCGCAACGCACAGAGTCAGTGCACGTTAAAGAAACCCAGGTGGTTTAAATCATTCCGAAACCTTCCACTACGACGTCGCTCACATCTTGGCATCGTCTCGAAATGAGCACGCACAATACGCGCTTCAGTCCAGCTGCGCAATGCAAACTGCGCTTGTGAAGCAGCATATTTCACGGGAATAATGATGCGACTTTACGAAACATTATTTTATGGTAAAGATTCATTCTTTGACACTCGCGGTAAGCGAAACGGGCTCATTTTCCTCTCAGTGGTAAAAATTTAGCCTACGCGATGCGCTCATTTCGGCTGCGCGCCTTACCGCGCCTCTGCTGTCAGCGCCGCCACACGGCATCGGCGCGCTGCGGGGCCATGCTTCCCCGGCCTGTTTTCACACCTGCCCACTCTAGCCACATTAGCAGGGCTAGGGTCCCTAGAAATACCTGCTAGTCCGGCGTACGCCGGCTGCGGCGGGGTCTGCTGCTGAATGACCGCCGCGGTGGCGCTGCGAGCAATCGGTGTGCCTTGACAGCCACGGCGTCTGCGGTAGACGCGCGCGTTTCGCCCCGCGAAACGAATTCTCTGCGTGTTTTCAGATGACTTGCGCATGCGATTGCACTGTTATTCGGCTTAGCGACGCAAACGATTTTTTTTTTGCGAACAAATTTTGTGCGCGTACTCCAGAGTCGAAGGCGAAACGAACCCACTTATTTTCACTCCCTACTCCCCTTTCTGAATACTGCTTCCGTGCCGTATTATATACCGTCTTCTGAGGAATTTAAATAAAAATATCCTTGCATCAAGAACGTTACCCACGATTCTAAACCACATGACTGTGTGTGCGCGCAACAGAGCGCTATTGACAGCGGCATTTTCACTCATACTATTGATACGATCTCAACTTCTACGGACTCTGAAGCTAAAAAAGACTGAACACTGGAAACTTCTAGATGCACGCACAATAAAAAAACATGTAAGATGAGAACCTGAGTCCTGTAAATCATGTGCTTTAGGCAAACTGCAGGAACGCATTCCTTAGTGCTTAGGCAACCGAGTTACATAAGTAATGAACACAAGCATGCATTCTAAGCAGTTCTTAGAATCCCGTGCTTGGTAAAATAGCATTATTAGCCCATGCTGTGTAGGTCACACGACCTGTCAGGGAAAAGATACCCAAGGATCAGTAACGTATAGCACAAAATAAAAATCATTGTTAAACACATTTATTTCCATCACTTAGCACTCAGGCTGTCCACATTTTTGTTTGCACCACCTCCTGGCATCTTCTCATCTTTAACAGCTTCGGCTGCTCTTTTTTGACAGCCCTCTCAACATTGATTGACTTCATGTAGAAGCGCAGGCGAAGCAGAATATAGAATTTGATTATGGCGTTAACAATTTCACGTCCATGTTTCACACACCCCAGAGGCGGAAAATGTACATGTGTTAAAAAATCAGCGAAGTCAACTATATGCTCTTCTCGTGCAACTTGTTCAGACTATAAAATAAGTGGTGAAGCTGTCTTCAAGGACGGTGATAAAATTATGTTATTCAAGGGGCCAGACGGATACAGTAAGCCACCATGCATTATCAAGTTTTGCAGTGAAAGCTGCAACCCGATCACTTTCTGTATAGCCACTGCTTTTTAAGCCGTCAAGGCTGACGCACAGTCTATGCACTGATTTTTTTCAGTGCTTTTCTAGCCCGAAATATAATAATTAAATTAACATCTTGTGGCTTTTTCCTGTCATACAGGCTCTGTCGTCAGAGGTAATACTTGTACGTGGCGCACAAGAAACCAATGCAGTTTTTACATCATTAGCGCTCCTTTATCAATTAGTCTGTCGAGTCTAGGCAGCATATTCTCGCTGCACGGCTGTTTATTCGCCACCGAAACTAAGGAAGTGACCACTTCTGGAGCACAGTTTCCCGATGGTGGTAGTTTCACAAGATTGTAGAATGTGAGTACATTAACAGTAACCAAATACTGAGCGGCATTCCGATGGTCAAAGGTCCTAATGATTGACGAACAACGCTAAATACGCTTTCAAGTCTGTCTTGGCTCAAGTTTGCAGTCATCACATACTTAAAACGATGTGTGCTGAGATCTGCAGCTGCGACTAAGTGTGCTCTGAATTGAAACACGAAGTCCCTCTGCTATGCTGCTGCTCAAAAACCCGCCGATTGTGGCCTTTGCATGAATTTCCGACTTTGTGAGGTTTTCAAGGAACTTCTTTAAATTAAAAAGTTTGTTGAGTCAATGTCCTGATAAGCTTATTTATTCTTTTGCAAAAGATTCTGTGCCTTGCACGAAATCATAAGAGCGTCCTAACGGGGTGCAATAAATAAAAAGACCTGTAAATATAATGATCACCAAATAGCTGCAATGCTGGAGCAACTCTCGTTTTCTCAAAAGAATTGGGATTCAGGTGCATGCTGGTGATCTTCGGCATGGCTTTAAGCGAAACACTCTGGCTGGCTGTCCGTTTTCCAAACTTCTCGGATCGGTTTGAGCGTGCACCCGACCCTTAGGTGCGTTAAACCATTTGCCTGCAAATGCATTTCGCACGTTTTTAACTAGATGGTGGAAATCTGAAGGAAAGTCAGATGGCGAATTGAGCTGGCAAGATGTGGCGCTTGTCACGGTGTCTAGACATGACGCGATCACACATACATAAGAACACACACACCAACACACACGCGAGTCAACGTTCATGAATTTCGCAAAAAAAAAAAACAAGTATTATGGGCTGGCGACCAAGAAGCAACGCGCACCACTACCGCAGCCACGGCACGACCGCTCCTGCAGGCACGACGTTCCGAATGTATGCAGCGCCCCCTGCGCATTCATCCGAGGCGCGGCCAACCGGTTCCGTAGAGAGCTCCGCGCGAACGGCAGACTAGCAAGTATTTCTAGGGACCCTAGCAGGGCCCAGCGGCACCGGCCGCCCGATTTGGGGGGAAAACCGGTCCAAATTCGTCCTCCTCCGTCGGCCCCGGCGGCGACGGAGGAAGCGAAAAACCGGCTGTGAGAATGTGGCCATGCACCATCCGTCGGATAATAACAAACCGAGTTCCATATCGCGAGCCGATCTAAAGACGATGCTTCAATGGGCCAACAGTCACCTGAAATGCGAGTTGATCGCCCGTCGCTTCGACCGCCTCACCACAAAATCTGAATGACCCAAAGTAGCTTTCTTAGCAGCCGCGATGCAAGCCTCATCATTGGCCCTGAGCAGCCTGGAAAGTGAGCGAGCGAGTGAGTGAGTGGTTTGGTTTATGGGGGTTTAACGTCCCCAAGCGACTCGGGCTATATGAGGGACGCCGTAGTGAAGGGCTCCGGAAATTTCGACCACCTGGGGTTCTTTTACGTGCACTGACATCGCAAAGCGCAGAATTTCGCCTCCATCAAAATTCGACCGCTGCGGCCGGGATTGAACCCGCGTCTTTCGGGCCGGCAGCCGAGCGCCATAACCACTCAGCCACCGCGGCGGCCGAGTGAGTGAGTGAGTGAGTGAGTGAGTGAGTGAGTGAGTGAGTGAGTGAGTGAGTGAGTGAGTGAGTGAGTGAGTGAGTGAGTGAGTGAGTTGCAGTTTCCGTATGCTTCACGTGACCTGAAACTTCCTTATGGCAGTGGCTAACAACCACCTTTCGCTTGCTCAAGCCTAAACATAAACTGCATGATAGCAAAATTCAGTTGTAAATTATTTACCGCAAGTCGGCGAACTTCCCATGGTGACGCATATATCCTGATGCCTTGTACGTTATTTCGATGAACGAACACGCTACAAAAGTTTGGTTTGCACACATTTAACCCGTAGACAGCAGCGCACGAAAAGTGGTGATGGCAAATGGATGGCAAGGATCTGCTTAATTATTAGGCTGGCTGCGACGTAAAGTAGAGCGAAGGAATGAAAGAGAGGGGCCATCACCCTGAGAAGCAACTCTGAGGGATGGGGCCAACGCAAGTCTCCGTAGCCCGACTGTGGACAAAGTTCGCAGGTGGGCTTAGCGCCACTTTTTGTGTTATAAGCACATCTAACCGCCCTAGGCGGAGCGGATAACACAGTCCGGGCCAGGCTTTCTTTCAGCGTTGTAGGCGTTACAGAAAAAAGTAACTAAATGCGTTACTCGTTACGGTAACTAAAAAAGGAACGCGTTACCACTTACGTTAGCGACAAAAAAAGGTAACGCGTTACAGTTACCATTACCGAAAAAAAGTACCGCATGTTACTTTGCCGTACGTCACTCCATGGCCTTAGATATTAATTTTGTGTCTTCGCTTCAAGAACTCATGAGAACAATCTTGTAAGCACATATTTCACATAAAACTTCTAGCCCAAACAACGATTTTAGCCGAAATCCTGATTTAACGAGAATACTTTGCACAAATGAGCAGGAGCTTAGCAATGTTATACTCGCCTAGAGTTGCCTGTAGAGTAACATGTGATGGCTTCTAACTCTGTGACACACGGTGAAGCCATTTACTGAATGCGACATTAAGCACAAAACGGCATTTCTTCATCACTTCTAACTGCACAAAAAAAAAAGATATCACGGGACTCTTAACAAATTTACAGTAATTCTGAAAAATGTGATGTTCCAAAATTCTCCGCATGCTTCCACACTTTAGCGAGTTGTGTGTGTGAGTGGTATGGGAAGGGGAGGTAGGTGAAGGCAAGTGTGTTAATGCGTGTTCATGCACATGTTTCGTGCTTTATGGATATTCTTTTTTTTTTTGTCTGGGCGCGTCATCAAGGGCAGGTGTTTTCTGGCATGCAACAAGGATTGTGGAGAGCACCTGTACATTTTGTTTAATTGCAACATCACTTTAGGCGCTCTGCGCTTTTTTTTTCTGAAAAAAAGGGCGGAGGGGGGGGGGGGGGCATTTGGAATAAAAAAGTAACTAGTAACCTGACACCTCACGTTACCGAATAATGTTAACGTAAGTACGTTACCCGTTACAGTTCCGAAGTGGTAACGAGTACGGTACTAAGTTACCGAAAAAAGTGACACGTTACCGGTAGCGCCGTTACTTGTAACGCGTTACCGCCAACACTGCTTTCTTTCAAGCTGTACGGCAAAGATAAAAAAAATGCTGGTGGTTTAGATCCGGTTAACCTTGGTCGAAGGCAAAAGCTTCATTTCCCTGGCTATGTTTGTGATCGAGCAACTGGCGGTTTCCACAGGTAGCCATACTGACACACACACACAGTAGTAAGCATTTTTTTTTATTTGTTAAACATTCTTCGAAACCACATTAAATGCGCTCAAACAATACAGTACATAATATAGCTTCGGTGATATGTACAACTGTATTATTGCTTGTTGTATGCGGAGATATGGAACCAAATGCGGTTCCGAACGACGCGCAAACCCTGCAGATAATTTCAGAACGCGAATTTGAAAAAGAAATTGTTTTTTTTCGGGGGGGGGGGGGGGAGGAAATGGCGCAATGTGAGACAGGCGTCATTCCTTTCCTTAAAACCAACTTTCATTTCACTTTCCCTCCCTTACGGAGCTGTTCGGGTGTCCACCGAGATATGTGAGACAGGCGTCATTTCCTCTTATGTCTATCTAATTCAAGGTCAAACTTGCTGCCCCACTGGCGGCTCGAAAAGCTTTTCGCTTAAAAAAACAAAACAAAAATCCCTCCGCCGCCTGGGCCGCAACAAAGACGGAGGTGGGCCACACGTCTGACCCCCGTCGTTCTGCTGCACCCAGAGCACCCACCGAGCCCGCGAGGCATGCACGGGCGGGGAGAAACGGAGCGCATCAACCACGCCGCCAGGGGCGGATGTCCCGGCCGCCGCGCTGTGGAGCGACAGAGGCGCTGCAGACGGAAAACGCGTCGGAGCGGCCACTCGTGTGTCTCCCAGCTGGCCCTCCGGGCTGGTTAACGGGCCGCCCCAGAACGATTATCGGCAGGCACTGACGCGTTCCAGAGGCGAGCCTGCTCTCGCGGTAGGGACAAGTCAGTGTACTCGGCGAAGGACGGGCTGCTGAAGCTCCCTGCGATGCTCAGATGATCTATACTCGCGAAGCTGTGCCTCCAGTCTCCCCCGTGTCCCACACCACCAGACAGGTTACGGCAGGTCGCAGTAGCCAGAGGCTCGCTATACTAGACTGCAGCCGTGGCGTGGCAGCGCACTGCATGGTGCGCGCCATTCAGGCCGAGATGCGGAGCAGGGGTCGCACAAGCGCCAATCTTGCGTGAGGAGTCAGCCGCCGCTTCCCTTGAACGACAGCTACGAGTAGTAAAGTACCGCCAATTCGGAAAGCCCGGTAATTCTGACACCACGCCCACCCACGCCAAATGTGTGTACAGTTCTATGGTGTGAAACTCTCGTTAAGTCGGAGAACTTCGGCCGCGCTTCGTTTCATTCGGACAGGCGGCGAGGCTCGCATGTGTACAGGGCGCCGGAGATGGGGTGATGAATACAGGGAGTGAGTGAAATGTGGCCACTATCGCACAAGTGGCACTGGTGTCCGACCAAAATCTACAGGCGCCGTACTCAATGACATGATCAGTAGCCGATAAGGTAAGGTGGGATGCTTTACTGCTTTGTGCTGCGCCCCGCCATTTTCTCGTTTTCGTTGCGCGCGGATCGCACCGCTAGCGTTCTTCGTGTTATCGCGGAGGCTGTAGCCGTTTACCGTTGCGCACTGTGTGTGCGTGTACGCAGGAACGCTGGATTTTTTTTTTTTTTTGCAGGGGAGGGGGAGGATGTTGACGCTCCCAACGGTGTTGATCAAGGACATACGTTTTGGTTCATCTGACAGCGTGCGCGCACTGCACAATTAGGCGGAACTGCGAAAAGCAGTTCTTGCCACACAAATTTGTCGCACGAAGCAATCATTTATGACAGATTTTTTCAAGAATTATACGTATGCTGATGTCGGATACCTTTTTTTATTCTTCGTCTGTCCCCCCGAAAATCCGACATTCGGTTAATTCGGACGTTTTCTCCGGCGCCGTGAAATCTCAATTAACGTGGTTTTACTATATTTTCAAACAACAAGAAGAATGAGCATAACCTCCGGCTCACAAAACTTTCCTTACGTAAGCGCGGTTCGACAATGGCCTCGTTGACCGTTGTGTCGTCGGCTATACCATCACTGGTAACAGGTCCTGCGCCGACCAGTCTGGCAGCGCCTGCCTGTAAAATAAGTTTTTTGACGAAACTGCCACAAACGCTGAAAAACTGCTGGTTTTGACGAGCGTTATCGGCACGTTTCACGACGCTGCGCACAACGTGCCAGTAGATTGGAGCACCCAAGCTCGGGCAAGGTTTCCGCTCAAGTGTGCGAGAGGAAAGAGCGGCTCCTCGCGAGACGAGTGCCCTCTGTCCGGTTTGAGCCCGCGGTCTGCAGATGGCAGGTCGATGCGAGAGAAGAGGCCGTGAGTAAAAGAGGTGACTGTCTCGAGCCGAAGAACGAGGCCAAGGACGAGCAGGAGGAACGAGTACGAGGCACAGAGTCAGGCTGCATCTGGATCCCGTCGCTTCACGCAGATCCTCTTCACATCTTGCCGCCGTGTGATGCTGCCTGCGAAGGAACAGCAAACGCGGAGCCCAAGATGTGAGCCGGCGTGAAGAGGAAATAACGCGAATGTTTCACTACCCGCAGTCCAGTACACCAAGCCACGGCTGGGCATCAACTCGCTCACTCCGCGGTGCGCAAGAAATGCCCCCGAGCGCGCCCTCCCATCACCAAAGGCGCCATGTGTAAGTGTTTGGCACGGAAACAGACTCAATAAAGAAGAGGGAGATAGGCCTAACACTCCCCGCACTCCCTGTTACCGTAACAGAAGAGCGCTATCCAGCCTCACTGAAACCGAAGTGCGCTGTAGCGGCAGGGGCGGATTTATGAGCTAGGCTTGCCGGGGCGGTGGGTTCCTATATTAGTTCATTGCATTTCGTGAACTTTCTTTCTCCAAAAAATGGGGGCCACATATGTTTTCCCATCAAAAGTTTGCCGGCGCCTGCTTTCAATTCGCACCCGAGTCCCAGATGGAGTTTGCATCAGCAACCAAAGAGACAGAGCTCCTGGCACGCGATAACGACTTGTTAGTGGCCGGCGACTTGGCTCTCGCATCGTTGGGAGCCGCGATTATGGCCAGCTCCATGGCCAGCTCAGTGCATAGGGCAGTCCCGAGCATTATTTACGTGTGAGCAGATTTCTAAACTCGGTCACCGATTGGCTGACGCTCCCAATGCAGCTCCCAAAACGAGGCAGCATTTTAACGAGGCACAGGCCGGCAGGCCCATCGCGTGTCCCCGCATTTCCCTTGAACTTGAAATGAATGAAATTGGTTTTTGAGGAAAGGAAACAGCAACTGTCCCACATGTCTTGGTGGACACCCGAACCGCGCAGTAAAGGGCGGGATAAAGGAAGGCGTGAAAGAAGAGAGAGGTGCCGTAGTGGAAGTCTCCGGAATAATCTCGACCACCTGGGAATTTTTTTTTTGAAGTGCACTGACATCGCACAGCACACGGGCGCCTTTTGCGTTTCGCCTCCGTTTCGCCGCGGTCGGGTTCGCACCCGAGAACTCCCGGTTCGGTAGACAAGCGCCTTAACCACTGAGCCACCGCGGCAGAGCTAACACCTGCTTTTTCCACATTGAAAAGGTGCTTCGCCGCGGAAAACAGGGACGAGACATTGGAAGAAAACGCATCACATTGCGTTCACTTTTTCAATACGGATCACACCAAATGGCCCGCAACAGAACCTTGCTGAGCGTTTTTTTCTCATTATTATTTGTACTTCCTTCAAACAACTACAGCGTGGTGCAGCTTGGCTCTATTCACCTATAATCATTATGAGCGGAACAGCGCGTCAACGCAGCGCAAAAGTGTAGAGGCACACTCTTCCCCCTGACGGCCACCTCCGCAAGTGGCGCCGCTGTGAGGCCAGGCACCGCGTACGCCACGTGCAAAGGTGAGCGCCGTATACCAGAAACCTTCTGACGTTCGGCTACAAGAGTAGCAGTCTACTCATGGACATTCTCCGTACAGCACCCAAGATGATGACGAAAGGATGGCGAGAATCAGCGCGGTGCCCCACTCAGTGCCCCGTACGAGGTCCTCGATTTCACTGAGCAACGACTGTAACGTGAATTAATTGCCAAAGGCGGCATTAACAAAAAAACGAAACCGGTTTGAGGGTTGCTGACGGAAAAGCAGGCAAAACATAACACTGTAGGAGTCAAATTCGCTATAGACTAAAAGGATGCAGAAATTTATACAGAAAGTAGAGTGACGTTCAAGAGAATAATTAATTGTTGGCATCAAACAATGCCGCAAAATAAATAAAGAAGAAATGGTTGGACCTCGTGGCCCCCGCCACGTCTCAGTTTCACTGTGAAGGATTTAAGCATTCTGCAAGAGTGGCTGACTTGGACAGTCGGCGATTCGTAGCAAAAAAAAAAAACGGAAAACAGCCCAACTTTTGAAACAAGGGATAGAAAATGGCGACCACCACCGCGCTGACTCATTTGATCACAAAAGAGAATTCAGTAGTCAGCGTGACAGTGTTCCTCTTTTTTTTTCCCCCTGGTCTCAAAAGTTTCGCACTGAACGCCCGTCCATCCATGCGGGAAATGTTCGAAGTCCTCAGCTTTCTTTCACAGCCAGAAACGGCGAGACAAAATTAAAGGCTTATCTACAAAGGACAGGTCTGCCTAGGTTGCAATCTTTTGGCTTGATACGCGCGTTTGACGGCCGACCTCCAGGGCACTTCAGGCATCCGCCAGGCACAGTGAAATAAATGCGAAACCCCACCACAGCGTGCCATGGCAGGTGCTCAGTCAGAGGCATACCAGTGTCGACCCTTTACCATGCACCGCGCGTGCACGGAAGGGCTAAACCAAATGCGCACAGCCAGAAAAATGGCCGTTGCGAATAGCTTGTCTGCGATCTAGGTTCACTGTCACCTTGACTCTTCGTGCCGAATGTTTTCCGCCCTCAGTGTCGCAAAGAGCGCGTGGCACTGGTCTCAGAGACAGCAGAAGACCGACCGTACACGACAGGGACGTCCTGGATGCTCATCTGACGGCATGTCCGACTGCAAGCGCGAACGTTTGTAGTCGCCCCCTTCGCGAAATGCTTCATTTAGAAATATTAAAAAAATTAAAGCAACTTACTGGTACTTTGCACGATCCATTCTTTCGCAGTTCTCTGGCAGAAGGGGCTGCATGCACATGTGAGTGCATATATAAGCAGTACTAAACCGAGGCTTCCAAAGCCCACGCACACACACACAGAAATGAAGACTTCCGACAAGCTATTTCAACTGCGAATGGGTTTGTAAAGGTAGTCGACCATACACTCAACTGTAACAAAAATATGTCCGGTATGTTCAAACCTAAAACCTAAAACAGGAAAAATAGGTCTCTGCCCACAACGAATACGTACGCCTTCAGCACGCACCGCACGCGCTTTCCGCCCAAAAGGTTATACGACGCGTACAGAAGCTAAACAGTGCAAGCACTAACATTCGGGAATCCGCTTGTCCAGCCTGGCTTTGCAACGTAATAAAACCACGGACGCCGAATAAATAGTTTATGCCCCCCCTCCCTAGAATTAACGCGTGAAGTTTGCACAGCTAGTGCTTTTAAAGGGACACTGAGGAGAAATTGAAGTTGGCTTGTATCGTTAGAATACCAGCTCCTGATCACAAAAACGCCACTCTTACTGATAGCAAAGCTCTTGTAAGGTAGAAAATAGCAAGAACCAAAATACAGGTATCGCCGCCACAGGCAAAACTCGCAAGTACAAGCGTGGTGACGTCTAGGACAAGAGACGCCACCTTGGAGGAATTTCCCTTCCTACATCCGCGCGAATCTCTGAGGCTGACAAAGGAAGATTGCGCGGTTCAATATTGAAGTAAGTTTTCTTTTAAAAGCGATAGTGCACTTTTATCACACAAAGAAGGCAGACAAAAGGCAACCTGAATGTTGGAAGCAAAGACAACCGATGCTTGGCGGCACCACAGGCGGCCAGGAGAGTTTCGATTTTTTAAGGCGCTTCGCGTCTATGAGCTCTGCGTGCCCCGTGGTTTTGTTTTTGACGCGCCACGATTTACAAGCGCCGAACAGCAGAGGAACTCCAAGTGCCGCTTAAAGTGCTAGTTAACCTTTGAAGGAGCCTGTTAAAGCTTGTCAGATGATCGCCACGGTCGATGAAAAACTATGATGGCACGATGGTCGGTGATCGTACAAGGCAGCACTTGTGTATTCGCACGCTTGCCCGGCGAAACATTCCCGGCTGTGCCGGTCAACTTCAAACTACTTAACGGAAATTGTTTATTAGGTACGGGAGACAAGGTACAAGGCAGTTCAGAAAAATTGCTGATGGCCTAGCTCTTTTAGGCTAGGATATACGTAGCAAAAGCGCGGAGATTTCTGCATCGGAAGAGTGAATTCACTAGATGCACTTTTATTGATAATTGCTACTTGAGCCGTTGTGGCGGAGTGGTAGCGTCTCCGCCTCAAACGCCACAGGCCCTGGTTTGAATTCCGAATCTCGGCAGATGATTTTTTTTTATTCAGTGAGTGGGCGGGGGGTTTCAGTGGCTCCCATAGATGCCGCCACCGAATACGTTGATTAGCGGTTAAGCGCAGGCTCTGTTAAGGCGCGTTTATGCTCCGGCGTAACACGCGCGCGCGCGCTGCACGGCGACGTCACATCGGCCAAAGCGAGACCCTCTATATTGCGCTTGACCGCCGAAGCGTTCGGCGGCTTGGGCGCACTCTGACCACACTGGCGGGGAGACTTGGAGCATGTCTCGTATTTCGCGCCGAGTGCGCCAGCCGCCGCCGGCCCGGCCAGACTGATTCGGCTCCGCGGCGAGGTGCGCGTTGTGACGTAATTCAATAACTTCGGCAGTTGGGCGGAGCTGTTCTTTTCGAGCTTTCGGCTAATTTGATCCATTCACGGTACACATCTGAAGGTACATGCAAGTGGGCGAGAGAGCACAATCCAGTGGACCCGTTGGATCTAGCGGAAGCCGTTGAAGCGTCGCGCGTGGGCTTTAGTTTCAAGGCGCCCAATTTAAACGCGACCGCCCTTCAGCCCCTATCCGTTTTTTTGTGGCAATAAAATGAATAAATAACTTGGCCCGTGCAACCGCGCCGTTCAAGGAATCCCAATCCGTTGGCCCCAAAGCCCCGATCATCCTCCGATGGGCGCAACGCGCCGACCTTGTCCATGCGCCTCGCCACTCCCCGCACTGGGATTATGATATTTAGTGTACAACGGCTGCTCACGGCGGAAGGGGGAAACGACCCGCGGGCGCCTAACCTAACCGTGCTCCCTCAAAAGCATCGCACGCTCTGTGGGGCTGAGGTCGCTGAAATGCAGGCCGGAGATTTTGCGAGAACTACGTCGTCGGGTTCGGGAACGGGATCCATCGCAACGCTTGCAAGACGCCGGTGCAAACGTAAACAGAGCGACGGTAGCGACCCCCGATAGATGCCTTCAACGTGCGGCGGCGGTTTCATTTCGGCAGCTGCTAGACCGCACCGCTAGCAACCAGAAATCACGGAGTCTCCGTTTACGTAACGTTTCACGTCACTCCGTCCTGTGACATCATAAGAGTTCTCCGCGTCGTCATAAGAGTTCTCGAGTTTGAATCGGAGCGGCGGGAAAAACTTTTTGAACTTCGAATCCAAATTTCTTTGAAATAAATGCATCTTTCGCGGCCGGACAAGCGGCAACAAAGCAATTAAATGCCGAACTATCAGATTTTGCTAACGAAAAAAATTTGATAGGGTTCTCCTCAGTGTCCCTTTAAGAGATTATCACACCTCGTTAGATTATTCCTGCACATTAGAGCATTTCACGAAAGTTCTCGGTTATATGCGTAAAAAAACAGCGCAACAAAGCCTTTCTGTGCAACAAGACGTAAGTCTACCGCAAAGGCAAAGCGCAACAGTGCCTCCTCACCCTCTGATGGAGCGACCATCGTAACCGACCACGCAGCGTTTAGTGTCACCTGATGTTGGGTTGCACAAAACCCACGAGCAAATCTTAGTTATGCGCAAGTTGTAGCCTAAATTAAGCCACCATAACCGTAATTTTCTTTTCAATGCGACAGTTCTCGTATCGCAGCCTTCACCGCACGACACGGCGGCGAGCGCAGCCTGTTTACGGCGTCTGCTACGCGGGCGACGAGCGTAGGCGTATCAGTCGACAGTTTCGAACCGGACACCAAAGCAAACTTAGCACACCCCGCAAACCGACTCGGAGGCAGGCGTGAGCAGGGCTCGCTATGCTGTCCAGGAAGTCCATCTCGATTTCCGTTGAATCCCATCCGAGAGAAATGAAGACAAAACAGCCTTCCTCCCCCCCCCCCCCCCCCCCGCCCCCTGGCGACTCGTGCGTCTGGACGCAGCTTACACTGAGCCAGGATATTGAAAACAGCACCTTACCCGCCGCGGTGGCTCAGTGGTTAGGGCGCTCGACTACTGATCCGGAGTTCCCGGGTTCGAACCCGACCGCGGCGGCTGCGTTTTTATGGAGGAAGAACGCTAAGGCGCCCGTGTGCTGTGCGATGTCAGCGCACGTTAAAGATCCCCAGGTGGTCAAAATTATTCCGGAGCCCTCCACTACGGCACCTCTTTCTTCCTTTCTTCTTTCACTCCCTCCTTTATCCCTTCCCTTACGGCGCGGTTCAGGTGTCCAACGATATATGAGACAGATACTGCGCCATTTCCTTTCCCCAAAAAACCAATTATCATTATTAAACAGCACCCAACAGTATGACAGTAATTTTTCGCGCTTCTATCTTATTCATAACATATGCTTTTAACAAGTACGTTTCTTATTTTCTCGCAACTTTTTCGTAGCTTCCAAACTTCCAGACCAGTTTCATCAAGGGAAATCAAAGGAGCCGTCTTTGCCGAGTTGGCAAAAGGGAAAGGAAAGACGAAAGGGAAACGAGAGGGGGGGGGGGGAACGAACTATAGCAAGGCCATCAAGCCGAGCGACCGCCTTCTCCTCCCTCCCTCTTTTTTTTTCTCCTGTCATTGTTTTCTCGGCCCATTTGGAAGGCTGGACGTCCGCGCAGAGCATATCGCAGCGCACATCATCACCCTGGTCACGATGCTGGCAGCCCGCGCAGAGTTGCAGAGAGCGGGCGAAAATTTTAAAAGAATAAGAAAAATGATGCGTGGACAGGACAGCAGCCTAAAGAAAGGCAACAGCTGGAGAATCGCTCACCGTGAAAGTCGGCGTCTTCGTAGCCCGACGCACTGCCGCGGCCCGTGGAACCGTAGCGGCGCTCAGCCGAAGCGTCATTGGCGAGCAAATTTTTCTCGGTCTTGGACACCGTAAACCGAGAAGTCATTCCGCTAATCGGTAGTCCGCAAGCGCTATATGTGAGAACTTCTCAAGAGTTTGCAGTGTCTCCTTCCGTCGATGCTCGCATGCATGCAGTACGGATGTCTCTCCGCTCAAGCGCTCGGTCACATTTGGGAGCCAAGCACGCGCGCACGCACTCCGCTCATAAAACGCGCCGCGCACTCGACGGGCCGGCCGTCGCTCGAGTGCACCCCTGGCGCGAACAAAATTCAGATCTAGCCGCGAAAGAGACTTTCAAGTTCAGCAAAAATCGTTAATAGCTGCTCTACTGCCCAAGAACAAACTTTCCTCGGCCGCTCCGAACTCCACTCGGAGTTTTATTTGACTGATGCCGCTTGACTGGCGCACTACGCTCCCGATCTGTGCCCGCCAGCTCACAAGCAACGCGTGCAACAGACCTCGAGCCGCTCTCTACCTGCTCTCTGTCGTGGTGCGAAAGTGAGGAAAGTGAGGCGGAGAGAGCACGGCCAATGTTGAGGCTAACCGTGTAACATGGTTAATGAGTCGACTACTAAGATACGGGGTAATGGAAGTTAACAGGGCAGTGTACGAGGTCAGGCCCCACCCTTTTGCACAGGATGGCATTCACTACGGTGGTGCCACTTTCAAAAGGGTGGGTAGTAGGATACGTCGCCAGGCAACAGCTTTTTTGAGGGGACCAGAGCGCTGAGGGAACCAGTGTAGAGAAGGAAGAACCAAGATCAAAAGGACGATGGAACCATAGGAGAAGAAATAGACACAAGCGCCAGGGCCAAGTTAATTAAGATATTGGTTTCATTAACATGCAAGGTGGTAGGAAGACTGAAATGGGAGGAAAGAGAAGAACAGTTAAGGCAGGAGAAATTAACAGTGTATGCTTTAGTGGAAACGCATCTTAGAGACATGAAGCAACCACCCTGTAACCCAGACTACGCATGGGAATATTGCACTAGAACAGAGGGCAGCAGAAAGAGGTGTGGAATCGGGGCATTCATTCATAAAAGTACGAATTTCCATAGGGTTAAACTGGGATGCAAGGAACATTTATGGCTAAAAGGAAAAGTGGCAGGGGTGAAAACACTCCTTGCCTTTGTATACCTGTGGACAGGAGCTAATGCCAAAGAGGAAAACAAGAAAAGGTTAGAATGTATTGCAAGCGACATTGATGAGCTAGGAGGACAGGGCGAGATATTTATATTAGGCGACATGAACGCACATATAGAAGACATGGATGGGTACACAGATTCGACAGGAAGCATGCTGCAGGAAATGTGTGACAGGCATGATTTAGTTGTATGCAACAGTACCGAGAAGTGTGAAGGGCTCACGACATGGGAGGCAGGGAGTCTGCACTCGACGATAGATTATGCACTAATGTTACAGAGGATGTATAATAGATTAGGCGTAATGAACATAGAAAAACATGGTTCCAGAAGTCTAGGTAGTGACCACAAGCGTATCAAGTTGAGTTTCAGAAGAGAAACCAATGTAGGACTGAAGCGAGATGAACAATCACAGGGGAATTTTTACTCGGAAGAGCAATTGGAAGCAGCAGCCAAACAAATTGAGAAAGTGATTTTTGAGGATAGTGAAACAGAATGAACTTATACCAAATTAATTCGATTATTAGAGCTAGAGCTAGCTAAGGTGCGAGTAAAGCTAAAAGGGAAAAGACGCGAACCCAAGAGTTGGGATGAGGAGGCCAAGAGGGTGATTGAGAAACATCAGGAAGCGTCCAGGGAACACAGATATTCCAAGAGGAGGGGTGAACCAGAAGTTGAAGTAGACAGAAAATGGGATACCTTCATAAATTTTAGAAGGGAAGCATCCTATTTTATTAATGAGAAAATTAGAAGAAGGGGTGCCCAATGGATGTCAAAAGTAAATAAACAGGATAAAAAAGCCGCTCAAAAATTCTGGAAACATCTAAATGCAATGAGTAATAAGACTAGGCTAGAGAAAAGGTTTATTGTTACAGATCAGGGTATTCGACTAGAAGGGGATGAAGCGATAAAACACATAGGAACAACGATGACAGAAAAATTTAAAGAAAGAAATGTTGCACATAATTTATCGAAGGAGGATAGACCGGTTACTCCAATAGCTTCACTTGAGCAAAGAGAGTGGGAAAGGTCAGAGAAGAAGGTTCCTAGTGGCACATCAACAGGACCAGATGGTATTCCGATTATGTTAATAAAGAAGCTAGGACCAAAATCCAAGCAAACATTAATACATGTATGAATAAAATGATAGTGGATGGGAAAGCCCCCGATGAATGTGATTAAGTAGAATGAACATGATATATATAAGGAAAAGGGGGACAAAGCTGACGTAAGTAACTACCGTCCCATGACAGTGACATCTGTGGTGTACAGGGTGGTGATGCAGATTATAAAGGACAGATTGCAGGCTTGGGTGGAGAACGAGGGGGTGCTAGGGGAACTAGAAAATGGGTTCCGGAAACAAAGGAGGTTGGAGGACAATATGTTTTCATTGACGCAGAGTATAGAGATTGCCAAAAAGGAATACAGGGCCATATGGCTAGCCTTTCTGGATATTAAGGAAGCCTACGACAACATTATTCAGGAGTATCTGTGGGACATACTTGGCACATTGGAAGTGGAAGATGGAGTAATTAATCTTTTAAAAGATACATGTAAAGGTAACAGAGTGCTTATAAAATAGGAAAAAAAAATGTATCAGAACCTGTAGAGGTACAGCGGGAGGCTTAGCCAAGGATATCCTCCGTCTCCTTTGTTGTTCATGTTGCACCTGCAAGGGCTAGAGTCCAAGCAAGAGAGGAGCGGACTAGGCTTCAACATTTCTTTTTTCAAGCAAGGAGAATTGATTAAACAGTCATTACCGGGACTAATATATGCTGATGATATAGTGCTAATGGCTGACAACAAGGAAGATTTACAGAAGTTGATAGACATATGTGGTACAGAGAGAGATAGATTAGGTTTCAAGTTTAGTAAGGAAAAATCTGCAGTCATGATATTTAATGATGAGGGCGGTGAGCATAGAACACAGGAGTTCACGCTAGAAGTAGTGGATGAGTACAAGTATCTTGGGGTGTGGATAAATAAAGGTGCTGAGTATCTGACAGAGCATGAAAAATATGCAATGAATAAAGCTAGTAGGAATGCAGCTGTCATGAAAAATAGGGCACTGTGGAATTACAATAGGTATGAAGTGGTAAGAGGGATCTGGAAAGGGGTGATGGTTCCTAGCCTGACTTTCGGTAATGCGGTCCTGTGCATAAGACCAGATGTTCAAGCAAGGTTAGAAATTAAAGAACGTGGCGTAGGGAGGCTAGCTTTGGGAGCACATGGCAATACACCAAATCAGGGGGTACAGGGTGATATGGGATGGGCCTCGTTCGAGAGCAGAGAAGCTAGCAGTAAGATAGAATTTGAGGAGCGATTGAGAAAAATAGGGGAAAAGCAGTGGGCTAGAAAAGTTTTCAGATACCTGTATATAAGGAATGTTGACACGAAATTTAGAAAGCGAACTAGAAAATTGGCAAGCAAATATCTGGACAGCAGTAGGGTGGAAAACCAGCAATTATCGGTTGAGAAAAATGTTAAAGAAAAAGAGAGAGCTCTGTGGTAAACAGGGATAGTGACGAGATCAGTACTGGGAACATACAGTATTTTTAAGCAGGAAATTGCCAAAGAAAATATCTATCATAACTGTAGGGGAAGTTCTTTGTTGTTTGAGGCCAGGACGGGAATTTTGCGGAGAGTCAGGTACCACGAGATAGACACGATGTGCGTTGCGTGCGGAGAGGAGGAGGAAACGGCTGAACACTTGATACGTTTCTGTGAAGGGCTTCACCCTACAGTGGAAGACAGCGGGGCTGATTTATCCAAGGCATTGGGTTTATGGACAGTGAAGGGAAAGTAGATTTTAAGCGGGTAGAAGTAACCAAGCGAAGATTATCTGATTGGTGGCTAAAATCAAGAGAATAGTAAAATTTCTTAAGTCATGGCTAGGTGGCCTGAGCCACCGCCCGATTTAAAGGGTTCAGCCGTATCCATCCATCCATCCATCCATCCATCCATCCACGTTGGCGCGCGGATCCGGTGAAAAGGCGATGCGGCATGTTCCGGAGCTCTGCCCGGCAAATACGATTTCACAGAAGCATTGAGTCATGTATTCTCCGCGGTAACTATGAGGCCTTTAACGTATTTTTTTACTAATTTTCATGTATAAACAGGTTCTTGTTTAATGCAAAGACGTGAAACGAGCCACTTAGACGATAACGTCTTTGCAGACGGCAGTTTTTCTCCTGTCATTCCGACGGTGTTTATGAAGATCGCCTACATCGCTTCCTAAAACGTGTCATTCATTCTCCGCGTTTGAAACACTGAAGCGGCAGCACTGCTCAAGAGACGCAAGAAAGCTGTTCCCGTTCGTATGCTTGACTTGCAGTGAAGTATAGTGGTTATTAATAGTTATAATAACACTTATTGTAGCTAGGGTTGTCTGTTTTTATTCGTCCAGGACGTCGTTGCATCTGCGCCGAGGTGTTGACGAGAAACTTGCAATGAACAAGCTGGTTTATTGCAACAACTGCTTTGCTCAACCAACCGGAACATCATTGTTCTTTGTTACAAATTGCGCACATGTCTTTTGCCGGGGTTGCAAAGAGGAATGTGAGTACATTCCCTTTATTAACGCGTGAAATGAATTTGAATTCATCTCTGTTGTACTTCTGCTCAGGCACTCGAAGCAAGTGCAAGATTTGCAACGCAACATGTTCAACTGCCCCCTTGAGTCAGAATGTATGTATCCCGACTTCTCGTGCGTTCAGCACAAAAATAAGGGCTGCTCACGTTGTAACTGGTTCTTTTTCAGATGAGCGCCGACGTTCGCGAACTCTTCAAAGACCCCAAAATCATTATGCAGAGGGCAATGATGGTAGTAGCTTTTGCAGTCACATATTTGCAGTCACGTAGGGAAAAATGCATGCAGTACCATGACCTTATTGTATCCGGGTGCTTCTTTATTGTCTGCTTCGATAAGAAGCCCAGCATTACTGTGCTTTTTTTTTTTTTGCTTGCTAGATCACCGGATTCCAGGTGTCGCAGCTCTCCGGGCTATCTGCATACCTGAGGCAACAGGTACGAGCAGAGCTTTCCAACCTATTGTACAGTGAAAGCTACACTAGGCTAGTCAGCGGCGCACTTCGGGAAAGCATCCCTTGTCACTAGCCGCGGGCGTTCATTGGGTTCATTGGCGTTGACAGCGTTGCAGAGGCCGTTCATTTTCACAAAAGGAAAGGTGCACAACTGGCTCCATGGGTCAGTGGACACCTCAATCTCACTTTCATGTATGTGGCGTTGGTTTCTGACTGCAAAAATTTGCTTTGATTGCATTGCGCACACTGGATAGGCAGCGCGCCCACCCTGCCACCCTGGCAGGTGGCAGTTAACGGTTGATCGTGAGCGGTTGGTCACCACTTCACGCTGTGGCCTATTGCTGCAGTGCCACATGCCAATCAGCCACAACGTTGTTAGCACTAATGCATGCAGCCCACATCTCTCTCTCACCATACCGAGCGTTAACACACCTAACATAGGTCGCCGGATCGAATCCCTGCCGCAAGCTAGACTAACTAGTAAGTTTATGCTGCATTAAAGCCGAAATCTTATGCCGCCATTCGAACACTCTGCATGCGACAAGCGGTTGAGCCACACTGTTCATATGATTCCTAAAGACGTGGAATTGGGAGTATATATGTCGCCGGTTGGAATCCCTGCCGTGAGCTAGGCTCCAACTTGTAAGTTTATGCTGCACAAAACGCTGAATTGTATGACACCATCCGGGACATTCTGCGGAAAATGGTTTGGCCACAAATTTTGCACGAATCTCTGGACTAAGTGGCCCGACTTTGACGCCTGCCAGACAGGGACATTTATACCGGCTTAACATAGTTTAGTTTAGAGTTATGGTGCTCGGGCGTCACGCTGCCGCCTGTTATTTTATTCTATTAATGTAACCACCTCGGCTACCATGGGGTGCAATGTCATTGCTGTGGAGGCCGCCATCTTGGATTCTATCCGTGGAATCAGCATAACTCTGAGGCTCGAAACGTGACCAGTAGAGCTGACACTCTAAGAACGAACTGCAGAAAGATGAAAAAGCTTGAGGGCCAAGGCCCCACGTATACTACATAGACAAACGGTCTCAAACACACCTGCGGCAAAGCTTAGTCGTGTGACCCGTAATGATTTCAGTCTCTGTCCTGAAAAAGCGTTGATACTTTTCGCATTTTCACTCTCTCACGGCTTGGAAGAACAAATAATTCCTCGACGTACTGTCATCCCTGGCTACACCAATAATTAGCTTTTCCTGAGAAGGGCTTACAAATTTAGAATATGATGACCTTCTACACCATGTTTCTGCCACATTCGAAATTTTAACATGACAGCGTTAAGGCTCCCAGTCTTCAGCAAATACGTCGTCGCCGTTGTGAGCAAAAAATCACTGGAGGATTACAACCTAGGTGGGCCACTTGGCACATGAGACCTTGTGGCGTCGCATAACCTGCCCACGTGGTTGTGAGAAAACTGACCACCTTGGGAGGTGGTAGTTCAATGATTGGTCGCATGAGGTTGGATCAGGAAGAGCAGCCTGGGTCGCACAAGCACCTGCCATCGCAAGGTAGTGGCGCATCGCTTAACCAATGCATCACTGCACCAGAAGTGATATGAGGACTCCCAGGGATCTAGAATGAAAAGTTGAGAATGACCATTTCCGCATATGTGGGCATTAACCCATTATCTCTAACCAAACAACATCCATCCAAGAACAGTGGATCCGAACACTGGAACCGAAGTGAAAACCTAAGTGCTAACGCACCTAATTTGCATTTGGCCTAATTGCGCAAATGGACCGTGTTTTTTTTTCACTTTACTGGAGACCAAACCCAACTAAAATCTTTGCTCTGACAATATTAATATATAAGTAGTGCTCATTTCTGTACATGTCATCACTTGAGGCCGTCACGGCTTGGTGGTCAAGCGTGTTGCTAAGTTAAAGAGGATTTCTTCGCATGATTGTTTAGATTTTTAAAATTTTTTCAAAGAGGAAAACTGCACCTCGTATTTTCTCAGGGTGAAAGCGTCTTCGTGTAGACTCGTGTGACTAGAATTGATTGAACATGCAAAATGGGCAGGAGATGTAGAGGTATTAAAAGCAGTAATGAAGGAAGATGAAGATTAGCGGTAGAAATAGTAGAATAGAAAAAGGTCGAAAACTGGTCGTGTTTGCATTCACCGCCAGTGTAGTGGAATCCCTGGCTACAGTCACCGCATTGTAATGGCCTATCCGCCTTGCAGGTATGTGCTATTATGTGTTGAGGACAAAACAGCACTATCTGCCAGCACCGAAATAGTGGAAGACGATCATGTTCCTTACTGCGCCCAAGGAAAAGGACAAATTTTTCTGGGTTGCCCCTGGTCGAAGATACTTATTGGTACAACCGAATCTATACCACTGGCTATTTACGACCAAGAAGTGTTCTGCTATGTTTTGTTGAGTTGTATGATGAATAAGCAGCCAAGAAGTGGCAACGGTGAAAGCTTGAAGGCTGTATCGGGAAACAACGATCAAGCGAAAGAAAAGAAATAGTACATGTCTATGTTTGTGGAATGGAGAAAAACAAACTGCTTCAAGGCTTTTCATGCACATCAATTGTGGCCTTCGGCTCAAGTTATGCTCAAGGTAACCAAGACGTGATTTTTGTCACATGAAAAATATATGTGCACCTAAGGGTTCTACAAGGGTAAAAGATCGTGTCCTGAGTTGGACTGTTTCAACCACTGGGCTGTGGCCTCCTCGTGGGAAAGCACGATTCATTATTCGGTAACCATGCATATGCACGATATGATTTTACTTTTTGGTTCCCTAGCCACAGTAAAGGACCTGAATATGGGAATAAAAAAATTCTAGGACTGTATATGAAAATCAGGGCTAAAAGGGTTAGAGGTTAACATCAGACAATTATGCAAAAAGTAAGTGCAAAATTTGACCAAGATCTGGCGCTGTTCACGACAGATGGTGCTCAGCTGCATTTGTGGACAAAATTGTGTAATGCTGTAGATATACTGTGCTACAACATGCGCGTCGTCCGAATATGTGCACCCACGTTCACTCTCTCGAGTGGAGGAGCAACGCTGGCGTATATTTTCATAGATCATCATCATCAGCCTGACTACGCCCACTCCAGGGCAAAGGCCTCTCCCATGTCTCTCCAGTTAACCCTGTCCTTTGCCAGATGCGGCCACCATATCCCCGCAAACTTCTTAATCTCATCCACCCCCCTAACTTTCTGCCACCCCTGCTATGCTTGCCTTCTCTTGGAATCCACTCCGTTACCCTTAAGGACCAGCGGTTATCTTGCCTTCGCATTACATGCCCTGCCCAAGCCCATTTCTTCCTCTTGATTTTGACTAGGATGTCATTAACCTGCGTTTGTTCCCTCACCGACCACCCGCTTCTGGTCTCTTAATGTTACGCCTATCATTTTTCTTTCCATAGCTTTTCTGTAGATATTCTGTAGCATTTAGCATGGTATCTTTTTACATGAAAGAGACATAGAATATTTTTTATACGTCGGTAATTCTTCTGCTGCAAGGGTTACGCAGCGGAAGTATCTATCTTACTTTGTAATGTCACCTGTTTTTATTTATGTGAAAAAAAAGTAAAATATTTGTGCTCCTGCAGACATTTCTTAGAGTTCAAGGGGCCAGCATCAGTCTCCCGTCCTGCGGCTACAGTATACATGCTAATGGCACAGATATGGAGCTTTTAGTGGAATCATGTTGTGTTATATAGCTTTATATAGCTTATAGCAGCACACCTATCCAGAACCATCACGAAAAGCTGAACGAACTGTAAAGGAGGATGCAGGGACTTGGACCTCAGGTGCTGCACCTAGTTCGGCTTTTGAACTAAATGCGCTCGAATGTCACTTTGAAGTTCTGAGCTTTACACATTCCAACATACGGCTGACGGTCCTTGTGCTAGCAGCAGTAGTGGTAGCAGCAGTCAAGGTAATATCGCCTTCATTATTATTGTGCCTCGAGTTTCTGCTAGACTTATTACTTTTTAATCGCGGCTGGTAGTAGTAGTAGTAGCTTGAAAAAAACCAGTCACAAAAGACAAGGGACAAGAGAAGGACTGTTCACGCCACAACGACTGGTCTGTCAACTGAGATTTATTAGACAAAACATAGTCCCAGCAAGGCCAGCAGAGCATGTGCAACAGTCACATCACAACTCCCGTCGCATAGGGCACACAAGATGCACATCTACCGTGACCAGCCTAAAGAAGCGAAGTCCTTCTCGAGTAAGCACACCGAGGTTGTGATAATGCAATCTTGGCCTGACAAACTGATATGGTGTGCTTCCAAGATTTTTCGCTCTTGCTTTCCCTTGCCTCTACCAAAAATCATTACATTGCTGAACTGTGGATAACACCCACATTCATTGCAATGGCGAGGCAAGTTGGCACCGTCATCAGACCCTAGGGAGGAGTGGTGCTCACGCAGCCGGTCATTAATACATCGACCTGTTTTGCCTATGTATACTCTTTCGCATGTGAGGGGAACTTGTACACGGCCTGAGCGACACACGCCGTGAAGCGGTTCTCATGCTGCGTTGTGCAAACGTGGTTCCTTTCCCTGCCTCTAGAAATGCGCGAGCACAGACCCGAAAGCTTGCAAGGGGCAGAAAACACCACACTCACTCCCTGCTTGGCCACAACTTTTTTGATGCTGTGGCTCACTTTATGCACGTATGGCATGACCTCAAGTTTCTTGCGTTCAGTTGCTCCACCATCAGCCCGCTTTGTCCGTTCTTTCTTGAGCTTCTGAAGCAGCGATTCAGCCACTGCTTTCAAAAGATGCTCAGGGAACCCCGTGGCTTCCAAACGTTGGAACTGATTATCAAGGCCCCTTTTGATAGCGTGGTGACAGCTTTTTTCCAGTGCATTGCGGAAACAATTCATCGCAATCCCTCTCTTTACAATGTTAGAGTGTGCAGAACCGAAAGGTAACAGAGTGTTCTTGCTTCTAGGTAAAAACATCCAGCATAAATGACCATAGTCAAAGAAGGTTATTTGCAATTCTAGGAGCCTGATAAAATGATTGTTATGGAGTTCATGAGTGAAATTAAGGGCGCGTGAAGGTTTAAAAGCACTCAAAACATCGTCTACTGCGGCAGGCAGTGTGTCATTAGGTAAAGCTGTAAAAGTACTAAAAGATCGTCCACGTACCGAAAAACTTTGCACACACCCTTTTCCTAGAGTGTTCTGTCAAATTTTGCTAAATATTTCTGAGAAAGCACTGGAGCAACGCTAGAGCCAATACATATTCCACTTTTCTGAAGGAACAAGGAGCCTTTGAATTCAACAACGGTTGATGACAGGTAAAAAGATAACACCAAAAAGGCATCAACCGACATGTCACATGCCACATTGAATTCCGACATCCCACATAGAATTCAAAGGCTCCTTGTACCTTCAGAAAAGTGGAATATGTATTGGCTCTAGCGTTGCTCCAGTGCTTTCTCAGATATATTTAGCAAAATTTGACAGAACACTTCAGGAACTACTTCAGGAAAAGCGTGTGTGCAAAGTTTTTCGGTACGTGGACGATTTTTTAGTACTTTTACAGCTTTACCTAATGACACGCTGCCTGCAGCAGTAGACGATGTTTTGAGTGCTTTTAAAGCTTCTTCACGCGCCCTTAATTTCACTCATGAACTCCCTAACAATCATTCTATCTGGTTCCTAGAACTGCAAATAACCTTCTTTGACAATAGTCATTTATGCTGGATGTTTTTACCTAGAAGCAAGAATGCTCTGTTACCGTTCGGTTCTGTGCACTCTAAGATTGTAAAGAGAGGGATTGTGATGAATGGTTTCTGCAATGCACTGGAAAAAAGCTGTCACCACGCTATCAAAAGGAGCCTTGATAATCAGTTCCAACGTTTGGGAGCCACGGGGTTCCCTAAGCATCTTTTGAAAGCAGTGGCTGAATCACTGCTTCAGAAGCTCTAGAAAGAACGGACAAAGCGGGCTGATGGTGGAGCAACTGAATGCAAGAAACTTGAGGTCATGCCATATGTGCATAAAGTGAGCCACAGCATCAAAAAATTTGCGGCCAAGCAGGGAGTGAGTGTGGTGTTTTCTGCCCCTTTCAAGCTTTCGGGTCTGTGCTCGCGCATTTCTCGAGGCAGGGAAAGGAACCACGTTTGCACAACGCAGCATGAGAACCCAAGAACCGCTTCACGGCGTGTGTCGCTTAGGTCGTGTACAGGTTCCCCCTCACATGCGAAAGAGTTTACATAGGCCAAACAGGTCGATGTATTAATGACCGGCTGCGTGAGCACCACTCCTCCCTGGGGTCTGATGACGGTGCCAACTTGCCTCGCCATTGTAATGAATGTGGGTGTTATCCACTGTTCAGCAATGTAATGATTCTTGGTAGAGGCAAGGGAAAGCAAGAGCGAGAAATCTAGGAAGCATACCATATCAGTTTGTCAGGCCAAGATTGCATTATCACAACCTCGGTGTGCTTACTCCTTACTCGAGAAGGAATTTGCTTCTTTAGGCTGGTCACGGTAGATGTGCATCTTGTGTGCCCTATGCGACGGGAGTTGTGATGTGACTGTTGCACATGCTCTGCTGGCCTTGCTGGGACTATGTTTTGTCTAATAAATCTCAGTTGACAGACCAGTCGTTGTGGCATGAACACTCCTTTTCTTGTCCCTTGTATTTTGTGACTGGTTTTTTTCAAGTTACTATGAACCAACTGGCCCGCATTTCAACCCTTCTGAGTAGTAGTAGTAGTAGTATTGGTTTAATAAAGAAATAAGAAATGGAAGGAAAAGATGTTGCTGGCCGCAGCATTTGATGTCTTAAGAGGAAACAAAAGGGACGGGGAGAAGACAGATAGGGGAAAACGCAGATAGCACTGATGGCGAGAAACGACAGGGGTTGATTTTTGTCGAGTTTTGCGATGTAGCTGCCCAGCTTGTCTGGTTCAGTGCACTTTAAAGGATCCAGGGTGGTCGAAATAAATGAGGTGTCCTTCACTGTGACGTCTCTAATATGCCATGTGCATTATCAGTAGTTTAACCCCTTACACTATATCATATTAGTACCATGCCATGCCGTACCGTACTGTACCATACCAAACCAGTTCTTTTGCCATTTCTTTTTCTTGCTGACCATATGCCTTACGCAAGATCCGCTTCCTTGTTACCCTAATAGCATCGCACGGCTCCATCCTTGCAGGTGAACTCGCTCAAGGCATCCCTCAAAGCGGCCACTGATAACTGGATCAAGCACAAGCAGTGAGTAAACCATATGCATGTGGCGGTTACGAGATCTGTCAGGTCAGCGAGGAAATGATTACGATTAACGTGTCCATTTCAATGCAGCCATGAGTAGCATTTCTTTTCAAAAGCCATATGCCTGCGCTCGGGTGGATGTTAACTGTAATCATTTCCTCCTTCGCGAACTGCTCCACCTCAGAAGGCTCCCCCCATACACTGCTCGATAAGGTGATGACTGTGGGCACTGCAGCGCCTTTGCCTTCATGAATTTTATGCGTGTGCGTGTGAGGGGTAATCTGCATGCACGTGTACGCAGTGACAAGTGACTGGTTGTGTATGTTTTACATTTGTTTTGTTTTAATTTTTTATACCCGGCCAGACACCATGTGAAGGTGCCCACCCCCTTAAAGGGCATGGGCACTAATCCATCACCATCAGCAGCAGCAATAGTTGCAGGTGTAGCACTGGCATTGATGTTCTTTGGAATTGGAATTTTATTTTTTGGGTCATCAAGAATCCTGGAGCCCAGAGCTCGAGGCAGATAAGTCTGAGTGATGAGGCTCTGGGCACCAAGTAAAAACATACAGTACAGGAATGCGTTTACAGCAGCACTGTGGGACATTGTTTACAAAAAGATACATGCATAAATACAAAAACAGGAACCAATGCATCTGATGAAATGAAAATAACTCGTCTGAATAACGCAATGAATAAAGCACCAGGGATATGAAACAGCAAATCTAGCAAATGAGGATCATTGAAACAAATATCAAGTATACAAATAGTTGAGAGAAGGTTAAGTCTAATAACCCTTTTAAATGAACGAACAGCTTTGAAATGCTGAGATAAAGTGTTGATGAAAGGGAGTTTATAAACCGAAACAACATAAGAGATTATCTGCATACCATAACTAGTTCTAATGCGAGGAGTGACATATCGTGTGTGTCTGAGGTAGCATGCATCATGTTTTATGAATTTTGTATTGAAAGAATTCAGTTGTTTGTCATGTTGTACCAGACTAACAAACAATACTGGAGTCGAGATTATATTAGGGAACAGTAAAATAATGTTTTAACCCTTTCGGCCCCAATTTTTTTTACCCCTTGAGGAATATTTTTCTTGTATTTTACTTCATTGCCACCCAAGAAACATATATACATGAAAGATTTCTTCAGGACCGAATTTGTATAAAAGGTGGCGTCGTATCCTCTATATAGGACACCTGGGCTTACTGGTTGTAAAATAGAGCAATATGACAGAGATTGGTGTTAGTGTTTATTTTAAAGCTTCCGTGATGTTTAGAAACTAACGCAGTGCTTTCTTTAACTTAAAACAATTAGTAGGCTGTGATTATTGCCTGTGAGAGGCCTTGAAACAATTCTTCGCTTTTGTTATGCTCAGCTAGACATTGCACTCCTCACATTCCGTTTTTGGTTTCTATTTGCATTCGTCCATCTTGTATATATAGTATTGGACGCATATATCGTGGCATGCTGCCACAAATGTATTAATATTAACCACAGAGAAAACTTTCCGCATCTGTTAAGGCCTTGAGTATCTTTGAAATAACACACAAAATTCTAATCGGGAACACACCTGTAGCTATAGAGAAAAAAATGCCAAAAGATGCGCATACCAATGCAGCCACTGCTTTGAGTTTCCACCATCTTTTTTGTTTACTCTTGGCGGCGTTGCGACAAGGACACAAGCATTTTCAGGCAGGTAGGCTGGAAATGCTGCTAGGTCAAAAAACGTGACGTCACACATGTGACGTCAGTGGGCACGTGACATATGATGACGTCATGTCTGGTTGTGGACAAGCACATTTTCTTTAGATTTTTCCGAGAGTTCCCCACATTTTTCCGAGCGTGCGCACCCCGCTCTCGCTGCCTGCTTCTGTCCGGAATAGCATCAGTATCCCAACGAGGGTCAACATCAACCTGATCACGGTGACCATGACTCTCACCACAATGATGCTGGTCATTATAGAGATTTCAGCATGTGCTACAAGGTCTTCACTAAGCGGAAGAACATGCTGAAGCGTATTAGTAATGCCCAGAAGTTGGAGACAGAAGGAGCATTCCTTAAGTACGACCAGTGCAGCAGCAGGCTGCAACACTGGAAAATTTGGTTCGTGACTGCTGCGTAGTACACCAGTTCCCTGCCGAAAGCCTGCAGCTTACCCTTGAGAACGACAAAGGTAATTATTTATATATCATGCATGAATTTGTGTGCGGTCAGCTACTGTGACGTCTCTGAATGTATCTTTTTTTTTGGGGGGGTGGGGGGGGGGAGTTTTTTCTGCGAGCTTCTCGTATCTCATATTTATCCGTGCTCGGTGCTGTGCTCCTTTTGTGGCCTGTGTAGAGCGTGCTCAAAGGGCGAGCTCGACCGTTGTGCATTTGTGTCAGTTGCCACTTCCTGGTGTACCATACAGCTTTTAAAGATATGAGGTTAAACACGGTCCGAGTTCCATGGGGATGTGCATGCACGACAAGCCACAGGCGACTCAAATATGACACAAGTGCACTGACAGACAGGAGTGGTCGACTTTGCATGTCATTGCATGCATGTAGACAGTTCTGGAGAATGCTTGACAAAGCCCCTATGGACCTCCTTCATGTTTGTAAACAAACGAGGTGGCGCTACAGTCGCTAGCGAGCTCGTGGTAGGCAAAAGGTCGGGGAGTGGCGTCGCGGATAGGTGTTGAGCGCGGGTTTTCAAGGCTTGTAGGCGCGTTTCTAGTTTCTGCGAAACATAGCAATGGTCGATGCTTCCAACTTAGTAATTTGTCGAAGTACACGAGCTCGCATTGTCCACGTGCGGCCTATAAAGAGAAATAGTTTGCCACTGTATTGTATATATGGTTAGTAGTAAACATGTAGAAAGCGTTCCTGCCGTTTATTTATCCGCTAGGCATTGAATAAAACAAGTTTTGACACTCTGCACTAGCCGGAATGATTTTACTTCGGGACAATAGTGAGGGGAAGTGCTGGCCTTGTTTCGTCGGAGCAGACATGCGCTCATCGTCTGCTGACATACGTACGTGTCGCGCTGTGCGAAAAGTGGGGACAGCGTCGTGTCCCTGATCTCTTGTCTAGCTTAGCGCTGTGTTTAGCCGCATGACCACGCACCAGCCAGGTCGACTTGTCCTCTTGTTAAGCTCTTCGATTTAGTGAAAATTTTTGATTTCTAGAATTATTTTCTTTCCTAGCCCTGAAGTCTAGTTTCGTGACGAAAAATTATAGCAAAATATTGAGTACAAATTTATAAATTACGCTTTTTAGAAGTGTGGTCGTCAAAAATTGTGAGGTAATTTCTTTGGTTTCAGTGCTGCATTTCTTTGACCAAAGCGAAAGCGAAGATGCCATAAACGAGGGAATAAACTTTAAGGTTCATTTTGTGACCTCTCACATTTTCTGCGACTGGATCACTCACCTTCGTAATTCGCATGAAAATCAAATGATTCCATTTGTCACAAACTGTTCCTGAGACATTGTGGAGCGTAATAAATCTCGATTTTTTTCCCTACACGTGCAGTACTGTGTTAGTTATTTCTTCTAAGAAACGTTTTCATGTAACTATGCATGCATAAGTACTGATCATATAGAAAAAGAACTAATCGCGTCATCGTACAGAACAGGGCTTTATGTACATGCTGGCATAAAAAAACTGCGCACTATCTACTAAATTATTTAGACCTTGGGGGGACTTGACGGTGTTAATTATAATCACCCAGAACTGCACCAGGTATAGCTATAAATAAAAGGAATTACTGAAACTAGCGTAGGAATTCCATATTTGCACCAAGTTTAGTTACATATCGCATGCATGAATAACGAAAACACTTTTCATTGCCGCGTCCCCTCTCAATCTCGCCACGTGTCTGTTAGTAGCACGCCTGCGGCTGCTTCTTTCCAAACAAGCTTCGCGATCATGTACTACCTCATGAAACATGACACATGCATGATGCAGTGAAAAAGCATATGGCGTTTAGCACACTTAAGGTACGCTATTCTAAGCACACCAACCGCGCAAGATTGACACAACTTACCAGACTTCTTTCTACTCGAATGAAATAATTACGTCGTCATATCAAGAAACAGTTTCAAGTAAATATTAAATGTAATAAAATGCGCCATTAAAACATGGTGTGCTATTAACAAAAAACGCATTCCTTTGGCGCGAGGGAACCTGTCGGCGCCCCGTGCACTCCGGCTCAAGGTGATAAGTACGTGTGCAGCTGCATATGTCTTTTTTTTCCTTGAGCAATTATCAGCCTACTATCCTGAAGTTCTGATGAATGAACGCAGTAACTTGCATGCTATAAGTGCATTGAGTGGCAGTGCCTATCGACTCCCAGACTTCGCGCTTTACTACAGTGGCCCAATGCCTGTTAGCCAGTTTCCGAATGTGCCATTTATGCGCGAGAAACCTATCGAGGCTAATTTAATATTTTTTATGCTACTACGCGGATCAAGCAGTGACGCAGCTGGTCAATTCATGCTGCTTCTGCAGTGCACAGGCTTGAAGCAGCCGCCGGTAGCTGCGGCAGCTGCGGTAGACACGGGCAAGCGTAACCTGTTTTGCCTACCATGCGAAAGTCGCTGCTAACGTCAGCGCCACCGCATCTTCGTGACGTCGCGGGGTGAAGGAGGTCCATAGGTTTTGTTAGTGCTGACATTTCGCACGGGAGTATCATTTGTGGTTCAGTATGTGTTTTACATGACGTTTTGTACGAGATATTAAAAAAAAAAGGTTTCTGTAGGACGACTGCGACATCAGTTTTCAATATGTTGTATGCGTACTTTGACAATAAGTGACACCATATAGCGGTATTTGGTTGGACTGCCGTGCTAGAGAACAAAACTGCTCGTTTCTCTAACCTGCGCACAAATATTGTGCTGAATCGTTCGCCACAGTCTGTTGTGTGCATATTTATGATCCATTTGCTAGCTGGCCCAGCAAGGGATAGAAAACGAGGATCGCACAAGGGAAAGTCGCGGCCTAGCGTAATACCTTGCGAACTCATTTAGTGTGAACTGTATATAAATCTATACAGATGCGTAACTGCGAAGCCGGTGATGTGCCTTCTTAGATAGAAGTTCTGCCTCCTCTCATCTTTCATCCTGTTTTCGTTTTGCATGGATTTCCTTTCAGCAAAATTAAGGGCCCTAATTGTTTGAGTCGATTTCGATAAGCTTTTATATATGACAGCTGCACGCGAAAAAGCTTACTTGGCGATCAAGAGGCACATGTTCGTCGTTACATTGCTGCGGACAACCCCTTTTAAAATTGGGAGCCAGAGTTGCTTGTCGGGCGAAATCAAGTTGCGTTTTTGAAAATCGACACACGGAAATGTTTGCTTATGGCTTGTCACTCTTGCAAAAGTGAATGTACTTAAGCTCTGGAAGAATTGCCATTATTTTCGGCACAAATTCCGCACTCTGTAGATATATTCCGCGTATACAATCTGTGCATCAAAAATGCATATGCAAGCGCTGATCATATATGATCTGGACTGTAAGAGAAAAAAAAAAGTCTTGTTTCTAAGAAAGGCTCATGCTTTCAGTATCCTCGGGTGCACATGTCCGCAATCCAAATAACATATTGCATTCCAGTATTCTATCACCTAATTGCACTCTTCTGCGTGAAAGTGGGTGTTATTTAGGGAGCAACTAGGGCCAGCTAGCAAACCCGCATTCAAATGTTTATTCAGGTGGCGGCAACAGAAGCACAGCTCGAGTATCACAAACCTTCGTGATTGAAATGCATTGGGAATTTGAAGATATACTGAGCAATTTTGAGAAAAAAAATGCGCTGTATATTCTGCAAGGTGCGAAGTTTCAACTTTTAAGCACTTACAAGTGGGGACAGCGTAGTGCAAATTAGAGTACACATAATCCACAATGTTTTGTTTTTTTCTATCAGCCATGCTTGATGAGCACAGGAGCATTTTTTATTTGTCATTGACATTGAGTGCTTTCAATTTGAACACCGTTGTACATAATATTTTGTACAGTATATTTTTCCACATTTTACAGAATTCCATGAAGGAAGAGATCCAGGTGTGCAAGTTAATAATATCTGTATGTTATAAAATCTTACCGACAGAAGTACAAGGACGTTCTACAGCTGCAACATGCCTGGAGTGGCTTGACCAAGTCGAGGCAACAAGACTCTTGCGATGTAAAGTCAAGGAAGCTGCAAGTTTGGTAAGACATGCTTCTCTTTTATGATCATTACAAGAGAAGAGAGTACTTTCAAGGTCTTGTACCAGAGGACACATTATGGGCACGATACCAACATCGCACACCTAAATATAGGTTTCCTTATCTGGCTCCACTTTCTGCACTTGTTCACAAAAGTTCCAGTGCAGTGCCAGTTCTTGCAGCGCGGGTGTAACCTGACTCTAGTACTCCCAGTGCAGTGGCCAAATTGAGTGCAAAAGTGCAAAAATGTTCGTTTGCTCCGGCCATGTGTTGGTGTTTATCGCGCGGTTTTAACTATGCACGGGATTGTGCTAGTTGTGTTCAGCAGCGTGCACTTGTTAGAAGAGGCACATCTCATGGAGTGGCCATTAAATTTGTTAATTCCAAAAGTGACGAAAATTAGACACTGTCCTTTCTCTTGCATTGTGCATAGTGGGCCAGGTTGACCATCACTGTGTCAACGGGTACTTGAGAGAGAGGCAACGAACTTGGAATTCAAGAAGTTATTCAGACTTGCTCGAGACGACCTTTGAGTTTATACATGTGGCTCAGGCTGTTGCCGTTCTTTCGAAATCTGCAGTTGTCAGCCAATTACAGCAGAAAAGAGTTGCTTGATAACTTGGACTTATTTGAACTCAACAACTCGTGTTCACTGTCAGCAGACGGTGCAGCGGAGTGACTATCAGAGACTGACTGGCTGGCAAAGGTGTCGGCTGACGGTGACCTCAAAGACAGTCGCTACTGCAAGCGGAGGTGCGGATGATGTTGCAGCGAGTCATCACTAACGTTATCATCCACATATTAAAGATCTCGCCATCTGCCTCTTATACAAATGCTACATCGTGCTGCATGTAATAATATTTGCACACAAAACAGATATAGCATAAAGAAACTTGCAAGGTTGGACAGAAAGGTGAGAACCCATATGTAGTGCACCTGCCAGGCAGTCGCTTACATGCACATACACGGGCATGCACACACACTGTCATTTGAGCTCTTTGGTGAAGGCATGGCGCAGATGCTGTATCTGGCATGGGCACACAGCTGTCTCAACGCCACTTGGCCGTGTAGCTGTCTGGTATTGAGCACACTGCACTGCTTGCATGAGAAGAGCACTCTCTGGGAAGCTATCGCAGAAGAATTCATACAGCACGAAGTCACATCAAGTGCAGAAGTGCAGGTGGCGCTAGCTGCACTGTTAAATCGAGTGCAAAAGTGGTGCACCTCCTGAACCAGTGCAGAAAGTGCAGCCAAATCAAGGAGACCTTATGGCTGACCGTGAAAGGGCAAGCATTCCTGATGACCTTTCGAAAGGAGTTCTCATGAAGACAGTAGTGAAAAAAATTGGATGGGCACTTAAGCTCTATCTTAAGGATATGACGTGAGTGTTAATGCACTAATTAATAGTCATTATCAGTTTACATTCTTCTGTCCCTGTGAGTCCCACTCCATGGGCAATGGTGCAGTGGTTGAAGGGACCCTGAAATGATTTCGATGGGCATATTTTAGTACAACAGATCTGTAGAAGCGATCTTTTTGGGTATTCGAGTCAAATTTGAAAGCTGTTCGTGTACCGTATAATTTAGAAATAATTTTTAAAAATTCCTGCTCGCAGTAGCTCGCAACTGATTAGGATGACACACCTCAGAGCATGTCCCCTACCCCGATGACGACAGTGGGCAGAAGAGCCAGCCTTCAATCTCGCCCCGTATGCTCTCTAACATCATCGAGGTAAGGGACGCGTGGTGAGGTATGTCGCCCTAATCGATTGTGAGCTTCTGCGAGCAGCGACTTTTAAAAATTATTTCTAGATTATAGAGTCCACTTTGTTCTTGCCTTATAGAGTCCCTGAGAAGGGTGTTTGAGGTTGTCTATAAAATGCTCACATTATGTAGAGACCAATGAGCATTCATGCCGCGTACAGGACCTGCCGTGAGCCAATAATTTACAATACAATTTTTAAAACTCCTGCTTCTGCACCTAGCGGCGACCTGCGGTGCTAGGTTTTCGCCCGAATCCGTGCTCGTTGTGTCATGTAGCGCTCATTACTTCAGCAGCGGACTGCTAGTATTGGTTCGTGCATTGGCAGCCAGCAGAGGGGGCGAGTGCGAGGAGCTGGTGGAGGAGTGCAAACATTTCAGTGTGCAAAAAGTGACTAGAGGAGAGGGAAAGGCATGAAGACGTGGAAATTCAAATTTTGACTACAGATAACTCAGCTTGCACAAAACGCGCCTGAAAAATTCTTGCTGGAGGATATTTGTAAAGCAGCGTCCTTAAGCTTGCTATGCACATCGCATCTTTGTTGAGGCCTCCTTTCGCTGCCCCTTTAATGACAGCGTCCCAGGAAGAGCAGCTGAAGGTATTGGGGTCATGAACAGTATGTGTTGATTCTGCACTTGGAACAATAGGGCAAGAATTTGAATTGGTTACTCTTTTGATGGTGGATGAGTATGGAGCAGTATTGCCTATGGCCTGCTTCATCTGCAGAACAATGCATGTGCAAACCTTGGCAGCATTTTTTTAATCCATGAAGCCCTCCACAGGAACCCTGTCACTAGAACTTCCCCTGTGGTGGCTCGGTGGTTATGGTGCTCGGCTGCTGACCCGAAAGACGCGGGTTCGATCCCGGCCGCGGAGGTCGAATTTTGATGGAGGCGAAATTCTAGAGGCCCGTGTACTGTGCGATGTCAGTGCAAGTGAAAGAACCCCAGGTGGTCGAAATTTCCAGAGCCCTTCAAAAAACCACCATAAACCAGAACTTCCACGTCACATGATGCATCTGAATACTTCAAAAGGTGCGAGTTTAGTGGAGGCGAAATAATGGAGATCCGTGTACTTACTCTTCGATGTCAGTGCACATTAAAGAATTCCAGGTAGTCAAAATTATCTGAAGCCCTCTGTTATGGAGTCCCTCATAGCCTGAGTTGCTTTGGGGTGTTAAACCTCATAAAACCAAGCATCTGAATTCTTGAAGGCCTGGCTGACAGTCATGAGCCCACCTCAAGTGAAGAATTATTTAGGTGATAAAAGAAAAAGGAAAGAAGAATGGGCTGCTGGAGGGCAGTGACAAGAATGAGATGGCTAAGCTTCTCGAGTCGTCTCTAGCCAACATGGACCCTAGGCTTCAGGAGTTTATTCAGTACTTCGGAGGAAACTATGCTCGCTACCAGGAGATGTGGGCCTACAGTTTCTGAACAAGGCTTGGCATCAACACGAACATGCATCTTGAAAGAATTCACAGGACTTTAAGGCATAGTTTCCTGGAAAATAATAGGAATCATCATGTTGCAAGCTCATCTCTGCACTGATGGACATGACACAAAACTCTTTGATGGAGAGGGTAGGCCACATTGTAAAAAAAAAGAGAACAAGCAAGATGAGCCAGATCGAGAACCACCAGAGATCTGCAGTGGCAATTACTGCATTTGCCAAGAGGAATGAAGAAGGTGCATGGGCTGTGCAATCCTAGTCCACAAAAGTCCTCGCACACACAGTCTTAAATTTGACAAGGTGTGCCCACTCACCTCTGAAATGCACCAAATGTGTTTGGTCTTCATACATGTGTATTCACTATGTGGGCATTACTAGCCCACCTGAAAGAAGAGATAAGAAGATCCTGAAAACTACTCAAGCAGTGTCATCAAACTCAGCAAATTTCCTCATTTTGGAAAGTGTTAATATAGCAGAAGCCTCCACGAGCGTGGCAAACTCAATTTGTCTTGGCCATGGTGGAAGTGGTCAAAGAATAATAGCAGAGGAAAAAAATTCTCAGGAAGTGCACAATGAGGTCAGCAAGCTTTTGGACCCTGTATTCAAGATCTGTGAAGACAATGTGAAGCAATAAATGCCCCACACATCAGGGGACCCAGCAAACAATAAAATTGAAAGATTTCATTTTACTAAGAAACCATGTCTGTCGAGCTCAGGTTCAGGTTTTTCGAGCAAGCCAAGCTTCAGAAGAAGAGCACGAAAAAGGCAAATTCTCAACAGCAGTATCGAGGCTACTCTTATGATTACATCCCCAGGACACTACTTTTAAAAGGTGTGATCGCCCTTTTGGCACCCTGTTCTAGTCATTGCATCTCCTTGACTAGTTTACCTGTGTACTTATCAACATAACCAATGAAGTATGTAGCTATGGGGTACCAGTTGGGCGGTGTGTGCGTTAGAGAGTGAGAGACACTTCCATGCTCGCCACATGTGCTGCAGGTAAGTATATTTTTCTTTCAGCAGAGTGTCTTGCACACTGCAACTGCAGCACAGGGGTTTTGCTGCATCTGGCTGAGCCAGACCACTTCTTATCTCAGCAGACCCTGGCTGCTATGGAGTGCGTATCCCAGGTTACGGATAGGGAGGCTCTAACTAAGCACCTGAGTTCAAAAGGCACTATAGGTTTGATTAAATGGAGGCATCTCTCCAGACACGGCGTGTCTTACTATGCCAAGGGTGCTTGGTAAGAGTGGAGCTTGCATGTGCAGACCAATGGGGTTTCCACTGCATTGTCACATTCCTCACCTGTACATGTTTTCTTCTCACTCAGGTCCATGGTTGCATGTTGCTAGCAATCAACAAATTTGCTGTGAGGGTGCAGCTTAATGCACACATGTTCTGGTCAACTTTGCTGGGTGACACATAACACTATTATGTGGTATGAAGTAAGAGGCAATTGTGTGCAGAGCTAAAAGAGATGACTGCTCTAATTTGTGCCATTGTGATGCATTTCAGAGGACAAACAACCAAAGAGACGTGAGGACAAAAATGCTGGCTTTTCAGGATTCCATTGAAGATGTTATTAGCGTCAGTTATGGAAATACTTGGAAGATGACAATATATACTGTGCCTTCTTTCTTTTTTCTTTCTTTTTTTACTGATACTATCAGCCCTGTTGAAGGGCCATTAAAGGAGTGGAAACCACAAACAAGAAAAAAAGCACATTTAACAAATCAAATAGGGGTAACGTGCAATGTATGCAAACAACTGGTCACACTTGGACAAGGGTTTGGAGGGGAGTCAGTTCGACCATATTTGTTGAAGATAAACCGTGAAGCCAACTCTGGACCCTTTCCAGTTTGTTACGGTATTTCTCTGTGTAAGGATCCCAGACAATTTTCGCGTACTCAGTTATAGGTCTAACCAGAGTCCTATAAGCCAAATTTTTTATTTCAGGTGATGCACTCTTTAAATTGTGCCTTAGGCTCCAAAGGGCTTGTTAGCCTTATTACTACATATCTCAAGTCACTTCTAGATATTAAACCATGATATTTGTTCTCCCCTACTCTCCCAAGCTCATTCTCATACATACGATACGAAAATTCCAGGATCTTCTTTTTCCTAGTAAAGGACATGCATACAGATTTTATGGGATTGATCACCATTTGCCAGTCATCGCAGCATTTTATAATGTTTTCTAGGCTGTTCTGCAATCTTATTTGGTCACTGTGAGATTCAATCTGATTGTAAACAATGCAGCCGTCGGCAAATAATCTTAATGGAACAGAAGTGAGGTTAGGCACGTCATTAATAAAAAGAAATAGTACAGGCCCAAGGACACTTCCCTGGGGTACTCCCGATAACACCAGTCGTAAGCTGGACCTGTACATGTCGGTTTCTACATATTGCTGCGGTTTTGTAGGTGCGAGGTGAACCATTTAGTGAGGTTGGGATTCTTGAACACTGTTTTGATTTTTAGCAAAAGTTTGGAAAGTGAAAGCTTATCAAAGGCTTTAAAAAAATGTAGATAAATAAGGTCCATCTGTCCTCGCAAATTTATCGTTTCTGAAGCGTCATGCGCCAATTCAACTAACTCTGTGATCGTAGACAGACTTTTACGGAAACCATGCTGTACTGGTGATAAGTTATACATTTCAAGGTAGTCGGAGAGGTGTTTGGATATAATGTGTTCTAGTATTTTAGAGCAAGTACTAGTAAGGGAAATTGGCCGGTAATTGCTACCGTCTGAACTGCTGCCTGTTTTATGAACCGGAACTATCTTGTCTAGTTTCCATGCGTTTGGGAAGGAACTGTTCACAATTGAATGAAATATTTTCGTAAGGAACTTTGACACCCATTCAGCATACCTGACTAAGAATTCATTCATTAGGAACACCATCTGCTCTGGGGCTTTTTTTTGTGTTAATATTAAGCAAAAGGTTCAGGACACCTTCCCCGGCTATTCTAATCTCTGAAATAGGAGTACGAGCAGAGTAGTCGGTGAGGATTGGAACTTTGCCATCATCTTTAGTAAAGACGGATGAGAAGATGTTAAATTGTTCAGCTCTCTCTTCAGTATTAATTTCACCGTTAGAAAAGTGCTGCTTAGTCGGCGGATTCACATACCACGAAAACTTAGCCGGTGCTTTGGAAAGGAAATTCTTTAACGTTACTGTGCAAAATTGGACTTTTGAATCCCTAATGAGGCGCTTCAAATCTTGTCTCATATTGCGAACACTGATTTTATCCACTATATTGCTATTTTGGAAACATGCTTTTTGTTTTCTTTTATTTTTGTGTTTTGCATGAATAATTTCTCTATTCTTGTACTTCTTATTCTCCTTAGGAATAAATTGCTCTATACAGTGGGCTACAACATTGGAAAAGAAATTCCACAATTCATCAGTGTTTGCCTGTGATTCATAAAAGTACACGAATTCATCAAAAGAAGTTTAAGGTAGTCTGGGACACTCGCATCATCTGCGGACTGAAAATTCAAAACTAGTCTTTTTGGGTTGCCCGGAGAGATGCATGGAGACATACTGAAAGTAGCTATCGGCATTCGATGATCTGAAATTCCATCTTCAACATAAGTCTTTCAGAAGGCTTATCGAACCGCGCGATACTAAAATTAGATCAAGGATAGATGAAGTTGTTTCACACAACCTTGTGAGTTCAGTTACTACCTGCACTAAATTATGAGAGATTTCCAAGTCTAAAAGCTGTTCACAGCTTGCCATATCCGTCTCCCTGGGTGAACATGAGGTCCAATTAATTGTTGGTAAATTGAAGTCGTCTAAGACAATTATATTGTCTGCCTGTCGAACATTGTTTTCCATGAATTCCCTTAGACTGGCGATTACTGCACGTGCAGAATTTGGGGCCCTCTACACCCCTTCAATGTAAACTGTCTGATCCGTCAGCTTTATTTTAATCCATACTGCTTCTAAATTGTGCAACCGCTCAAGGGCAGTGCACGAAATGCTTTGCATAACTAGTATGGCTGCACCACCTCCTCTTCCTGCTCGATCCCTTCTGAATGCTTTATAATCGGTTGGCACACACTCGGCGTCTGTTATATTCTCATGCAACCATGTCTCTGTTATGATAATAACGTCAGATTCATGTTCCATGACCACGACTTTCAGACCATCTGTTTTGTTTATTATACTCCGAGCATTTATATTTATTATCTTAAAACGATCCACTTTTTTGTGCTCCCGTCAGTTGCTGTTTTCAGTGGCGCTGGTAATTTGGTACCTCTCATTTTTTCCTTCGTCCCAACCATACAACATATTATTCATTTTTAGTTTGTCAAAAACAAGTTTGGCCTTACGGCCTTCTTTCCTTTCATCTGCACACGAGTTCCAAAGTTTCTTCCTAATCTCCACTACCCACTCAGAGTAATCCTCACTAATGCTGATTTCAGAGCCTTTAAGCTTAGTACAATTGCTCAAAATTTTTCGTTTGTCCCTTAAGTCTGCTACCCTGAAAATAATGGGGCAGTTTCTTCTAGGTGCTTTCTTACCAAGCCTGTGAATTCTTTCAATGGAGCTTACTTCTACCTTGAGGATGTCACTACAAATATCTTCAGTCACTTTCTTCATCAATATGACCTCAGTTTCATGGGCGTCTTCTTTCACGCTTCTGATTATTAAATTATTCCTTCATGAGTGATTGTCTAGTTCATCGACCTGTCTAGCAATGCTCGACATGTCATCTTTCCACCTATCGGTAAGCGCTTCAATATTTGCAAGCCTGTTCTGGGTATTGTCTGGGTTTTCTAGCTTGTGTTTAATTGCAAGAACTCAATTTTGCACTTCAAGGATTCTCATTTCAGAAGAAGCCTGGTTTGTCTGGACCTCGGTGAGTTTTGACAGGATCTATTTTTGGTTCTGGATCAATTCTGGAAACATTTCTTCTGTCACTGGACCGGGATTCTCCTCCACATTGCCCGACAACTTTAGCAACAAGCCCACTAATGATAAATATTCGCAAAAACAACTTAACGCAGTGTGTGGACACTGCAACACTACAAGACAGTTTTGAATGACTAACCTGCACAAACGTGAACGTTGGGTGACATAGGGCCGTGTTGCCGCGTCCACTGAAGCTGTCTCTCAGTGAGCTCCAATTTATAGGCAGCAGGTGGTCCTGGATGGGGGCGGGTCCCGTAGTCATCGTACTTGAAGAAGATGCGCAGAAGGTAATGTCCACGTGCGGTGTCAGTGGCATTGCGCTGCAGCTTTCCCTGAACAATCCATCGCAGTCGCTCTTCCGGTCAAAATGTAGCATTGGGTTAACGCCGCAGGAACGCTGCTGGCATCCATCCTCCAAGAGTGCTGTAATCCTGCTGAAGGAGAAGCCGATACTCGTGTTCAAGACCAATACAAACAGGGGAATGTTGGGTGACATAGTCACGGCTGTGTTAGGTTCTAGTATATTGCAATTTGCCTGTTCTAGCACTGGAATAAAGCTATTATATTTAGTTTGTTCATGTAGTTGTGTTGTCTTCCAGTCTCTTTTAGGTATGTGCTTCCAGAGATTTTTTAATTTATGAGTAGCACAGTCTGCCATGCAGTGAACAAATAAACAAAGCTGCAGCAGTGGCTCAACGGTTATGGCGCTAGGCTGCTGACCCGAAAGACGAGGGTTCGATCCCGGCCACGGGGGTCACATTTCGATAGAGGTTAGAGGCCCGTGTACTGTGCAATGTCAGTGTGCGTTAAAAGAACTCTGGCACCCTCCACTATGGCATCCCTCGTAGCCTAAGTCACTTTGGAACGTTAATCGTAGATCGTTTAACCATGCTCCTCAGCATCCACATAAATGGAAGTCCATATGCTCAAATGGGACAATTAACTGATGGGTTCTGAATTGAGATAAGGCTATGGAGTGCACAAAATAGACGTCTAGTTGTCTCTTTGTCTGAATTTGATTTTCATGCTCATGTGATGTCAACTGAGGGCCACCTAATGAGATCTGGCATACTGGTTCAGGTGACAGTTCGCGCTAGTAATTGTTGAGATAAACCAAAATACTGACAAGTGGCAATGATTAAATGGCAGTGCTCTAGAGGTTGAACAACGATGATGAAATATGGATACATGCTCATTGCGTAACACTATGTTGCTGTAGTATTGGTGGTAAACAGCTGTTCTTAGAATGTGCAGAAAGAAGCAGAGAGCATTTCATTGAGTGGATGGTAAAATGGGTCAGTCTGCATTCAAAGCAACAGTCAATCATTTAGAACAGCAGTTTTTGCTTGCAGGTTTCCTTCTTTGAAGTGATGCAATAAATATTAGCATACATAAGTCACCACATGGTGTTCCCCTACGACCACTAAATAATTTATAACGGATTTCTTCTTGATGCTGTTTTGGTTCCGGCTTAAATGAAATTATGGCTGTGACATGGAACGCGTGTTTAGCTCACGTCAAGCATGAAAAAAAAACTAACTTCTCGCACGTCATTTCTTGTCTATCCAGCTTATGAAACAGGCTGGCTTAAGCATTGTGATGGATTGATACATGACTCTGAGTGAAACTACATATCTGTGATTATTGCACGTTTTTTTCATGCCCGGCATGCCTAAATGCACCTTGCACATCGTGGCCATCGTTCGGTTGTTGAAAACAGAACCAAATATATGTCGAGAAGAAATTAAAATGCAAATTATGTAGGGGCAGAAGGGGTGATCCATGTATACTATTGTCCAATGAGCTATTCGAAATAAAGCACACAGGCCAAGAATTTGATGTCTCTATTCCTTCAAACATAAAGGCAATATTCCTGTAGAACACAAAAGGACACTATTGTAGTGAAACAGAAGCATGAATCAAAATATTTTCCCGCTCAAAATGTTCACTGGAGCATATGCTGTTTCAGTAGCCGCCAGCACTGCTTATGCTTGATAATGTCTGCTTTGCCTGTTGCACGTTTTCAGTGGTCAAGATGATATCAATATACTATACAACTTGCTTTAAGTCTCGCTATGTTGCATCACATGTGAGAAGGTTGGCGCAGTAGCTCTGCTGAATACATGGTATTTCACTGCGTGATTAGTTTGTTTGGTACTGAGCACTCCGTTGTGATCCACTCTTCAAGACCTATGCAATGGAAGCACTTTACCCTTTCTGGTGACCTATGCTTTAGTGTCATTTAGAGACATTAAGGAACAAGAAATTGTTACATCAAGGTCTGACATTAAATATTGACAGTCCATGTAAGAATTCTTATACGTTATGGTAAATCAAAGAATCGCCAGTGAATAATCTAATTCCCGACTTCACAGCTGGGTAAGTTGTTAATATATTAAAAGGATGTAAGGGGCCTAATTGACTTAACACATCCCTGGAAGACAGATGTTAATGTTCTGTGGAAGAATTAAAATAGTTATTTGAAATGAACTTCATTGAAATGACCGAAAACTTTGTATCATTGCAAAAATGTCAGGATGATTGTTTAGTTGCAGTAAAGTTCAGAATCAGCCTGGGGTGAGGAACACGATCAAATCTCATAGGAAATCTAAAAACACTATCAAATTTGAAACCCAAATATAAGCATAAATAATATGAATATTTATTCAATACCTCAATAATTAAATCTAGTAAGTTGCATTTCATACCGATATCCCTTACAAAAACTGATGCTTAGAAACTATGTTTGGCAGGGTAGTTAATTATTTGCATATGTAGGCTATATTCTAGAAGTTAAAATGCTTACTTATGAGATTTTTTTCTTTTTTGTTCACACAACTTTATCTGCTCTTTTTTTTTGATAGCATTGTTTATTGCCTCTGGGCATAAGGGGGGTTAGGAAGAAAAGAGAAAAGAAAGGAAAGAGAAGAGGGGGTGGGTGTTAAATGAAGCAGGAAAGATGTGCCGATCTAATGAAGGCGAGGAGGGAGCGGTGATGTGGCCCCTGCGTCCAATCAATGTATGAGGACAGGTTGTCTGGGTGGAGACCCAGACAACCTGCTTTTGTTCTTTTTATTTTTTAGGTGTGTCAATTGTAGGCACTCACCCATCCGATTGTCCACTTCGTTTGGTTTAAAACTATGCTTTCAGCGTTGTTTTGCCATTTTTTCTTTCTTTCTCGTGTTTTTCTGGGTTTATTTGCTCTTCTGTTTTCTCTGGTGGCATTCCACATGAGCTGTAGTTGCATGTTTCACTTGCTTCATCTACCATAGGGTGTTTTACATTTACCTTCAGTTCTTTCATTGTTGGTTGTCTGAAAAAGGCATGATCTGGCCTAGCCTTATCCTAAATGTGATTTCTTCGTGCATTTGTGCCAACACGTGTACTGTTTTTTTCAACCTTGGTGGGCGCTGCCTTGAGGATATATATGTAATGGCTTCAGCCTTCTCAAATAAAGTTGTTAGTTAAGCGCTCTTTCCTATCCGTCTCTTCCTTCCTTCCTTGAATGTGCTCACGCTGCTGAAATTATGATCCAACACCAACTAGCCCGACGTCAGCTCGTGTTATTTAGAATACAGCTGCCATTTTAACAGACGTGTGTGTCACTGCTCTCTTTTTCAACAGTGTAATGCTTCTGACAAACAGAGTCATATAACTGCTCAGAGCTTTATGTACCCAATGCAAAAACATAGCCAGAAGTTCAAAAACATTGATGCAGGTGCAACTAACTTCCAGTACTTCCCAAGAATTTTAGCAGTTGTCTTTGTTAAATCTAAGCAGAAATTGTTCGACCCTTTCTAAGGAGCAGGGCAAAAACTGTTAATAATTGTGTGTTTCTTGTTAACAAGTCAATAATACGCATCATATGTTTGCCTTGGACCTGTCTAGACTATAAGTGGAAATGTTATGAACTCTGCTGATACAGCTTCTGAGATACACCCAATGCACCCAGAACTCAGAATGGAGATATAAATCTAGCATTTTGTTCAGATAAGGGTACCAGTAGTAGCACACCAAGCAAACTGACTTGCCTATTAGTTTTCATGAGACGTTTGAAAAATGTTTTACATCAATAATAATGCCCGTGTTGTGTCATATGCTGGTGAAAGAATTCTCACAAGTGCTTTAGAATTAGCTATAGAACAAAGTGCAAAACCTGTGCTTATATAATCAAAGCATCAGGCACAAGTAAATTTGAGAAAATTTATTGCAAGTTAATTTTTCTTTGTATTCTCCAAACAAATCGCTTCTACATTAACCCTACTTTTCTAAAGTAACCAAAAGATAAAACCACGCAGTCGGTAAAAATGGCCAGGAGTCATTTTTTAAGATGTCTAACTTTGAATGCAAAAATACACTACTTTTGTTCAAACTTCACAGTAAATGCATGTAATTAGCACAAGTGCATGACCAATCAATTGAGGCTCACGCTTCGCTGTGCATTAGTACCAAATCTTATTTTGGGACAGTTTGCTGCAAAACAATTACGTAAGCGGTCAGCATTCATTTACTTGGGAACTAAGCACAGGCATTAAGAAAGTGTTTACTCCAACCTCCAGAAAATTTAATTTTTTTTTTATGGTTGATATAATATGCTTACATGCTGTTAGCACACCGAAAATTGTTAGTGCATCATGATAATACTGTCATGAAAGAACAGCTCTTGTGGCTCAAGGCTGAGAGCAATTTGATTTATGAATCAACTTCTTAATATTCTAAGGGTTCTAGTAAGCAAATGAAACTGGCAATTTTGATAATGTGTCTAATCCTTGTATGCAGCTATAATACCTTTAGGAGGTGGTACATGTAAATAAAAAAGTAAATTATTTGATAATGACCTGCATGTTGTTGCACCTGTGTTGTATGTTTCTTTCTTGCTGTGCATTTTCTTAATGCTGTGTATTTTTTGATGGACATGTTTTTGGCTTATTATATTCTTTGTTTAGGCTCACAATTTCTGCATTAGCTACATTTCACCCGCTTTCGTGTCGCGATTTCAATGCAAACATGACTTTGTGTTTGGACATATCTTTTGTGTGCGTGCCTTAAGTGTTGGAAGAAATTCAGTTTGCGGTAGATGGTATATACTACTTCAGACAGGAAACAATAGCACCAACAAAGAGGAACACAAAGAAAAAAAGATGCAGGGCAAGCACTGAACTTCATCTAACTTTATTTGCTGAGAAAGTTGTACTCATCTTTGTTGGCACTATTGTTTCATGTCTCTTGTAGTGTTGCTCTCCTAGTACATGCCAATAATGTTGAGAGCTGAGTCAGGCTGTTGTACTTTCTTTGAGTCTTGCCTCCTCCTTACCTTAGCCTTTACTTAGCTGGTATCATATTTTTTACGGAGACATTTAAAAACCAGGCACCAGTGTCGATTTAAATGTTATTTTATGGCAATAATAATTACAGAATATAATATGCAAGCTTTGCAGCGAAAAGAATCATTCACATTTTTTTTTCTGTGAAGCAGCCTAAAGACTCACACTGACATTAAGGTTCATTTTTCATATTCACAAAGTTCTGTGCGGCTTGAAAAGTTACAGAGAAGAAAAAAGAAAAGGATGTGTTCACGGTTGGTGCTTGCCTCTCCGTTTTCATTCTTGATTTTTAATAGGGACATCGCCATTTATACCACCAGCACCCTTTGGTTCGTCCTTGATAACTTATTCATTAATAGGAAAATTAACAGCTGTGACAACCTGTTAGCCATCAATGAGTCTGTTACACATACATTTAATAACATTTACACTGCAAGATGGTGATAACAGAGCGAGTTTGTAACTCTGGCCACTGCATATAAACAAGTATTATCATTAATAAAATTGTTTTCATTTTTGTGTAAAGTATTTAAATATATGATGATCATGGCATCAATAAACGTACACAGCTTATCTGCCACATGAATGGAGATGCTGTATGAGCTGGTTGTATTCAGTCATAGGATGACAGTAGGCACATAAAGTAACAGAATTAAGTTACAAGGATGAAAGTTTACACCCCGGATGAAGAGTGCTTTGGTTTCTTCTGAATTTTAAAAATGCAGTCTTAATGGTCATGTGCGAGAATCGTCACAACATCCGTTACGAAAGCTGAACAATTCAATAAGTATTCAATGGCACCATCCATGCACCATCCAAACACTATCTGCAAAAGTGCAATTAGCAGCAGTCGAAAGTTGGCCCTCAACACCTCCAAAGCTTTCTCTCTACTGCTGATACTCTACAACATTGAAAACCATGCACTGAGATGCTCATAAAAAAGCTGTGCCCATTGACTGTGCTCTGATTGTTTTGCATTTTTCTCTTGTGCTCAAGCACCAAATCCTGATAGCTTAGGCATGGAACTGGCTGCATATGGTGCTCTTATCATCATCTGCAGTTTTGTGGTGCTTCAGAAGTCTGTCTTGCAGCTGTTACCTTTATGCTATTAAATTAAATTTAAATTAAAGCAAGTGAAATGTGAGAAATAACAAAGGCAAATCCAGATATGAACCATGTGAAGAAATAGGTTTCAGAACAAGACTGCACGTCCTCTGCTTTGCAAGGCCAGATATATTTGACTCAAATATTCACTTATCATGCTCAGAAAATGCTCTCGCTCGGTGCATGCCTCCCTTTTTAAATGAGGTTAAAGCATTAGCGCCAATTTTAGTGTGGTGATCCCCCAATATGTGCACATTACACAGATTTGGCTCTTTGAATGATCCATAAACAGATTTACTTAGAGAATGTGCCTCTAAAATACTGGCCTAGCGCTAACCACGGCTCCAGTGAACACCGTCTCTGTTCTGTGAACCGTCTCGTACTTGAAGGGACATTCGCTGCCCCCTTCCAGCCGACAAGGAAGGGGGATTCCTAGTGCTGCCCTCTTAACTGTGCGTCAAAGAGGGTAGGGAAGCTTTCCTGTCTTCGTTTCCCGCGGCCAAGAACATTTCCTTGAAAAAAATTAAAGTTAAGGCCAAGAAAGTGTGCAAAAAACTTAACCTTGAATTGTTAACGAAAAGAGCCGATTACAGTAAAGTACTTAGTTTATGAGTGTTTTTTAGCGCAAAGACCCATAAACCAGAGTGTCCGTTTTGTGTGATCGTATCTCGGAGCGGCACTTGGCAGAAAACTCTTGCCGTTTTTCTAAAGATTTTAAATTCACTCACGGACTATCCGTACCAGGTAAAAAAGTTTACAGGATGTAATCCAGTTTTTAGAAACTAACAAGGGATTGATGGCCTGCTCCTTTGACGTTAAGGACTTATATTCACTACCCCATGATGAGCTTTTCGCATGCTTAGAAGAATGTATTGACCAGCTAGGATTAATTGAATTCCGAAACAGGAACGGCATATCCGTTAGGGGCTTTTTAGAACTGGTTCAAGTGTATTTAACTTCTACATTCATTTCCTGGGAGGGTGAGTTTTACCTTCAAAAACGAGTTGTTTACATCGAGTCATGCATAGCTCCCGTGCTTAGTGACTTGTTGTTAGCACAAAAGGGTAGAAGGCTTCACGAAAAATTGAAAGGGTCAAAGGTTTTACAGTGTTTTCGCTATGTTGATGACTTTCTTGTTCTTATAGACACTAGTGTGGAAATATTTGACGCAGTCTTTATGCAGATAAAAGCTACCTTTGTTCAGTGCCTTCATCCCCTCATACTAACTACTAAAGTGCCAGAAAACAATGTCATCCGATTTTTAGATATCAAACTCGGATTAATGCACCATCACACGTGTTAGTCTTATGAGCCACGAAGCTGTAAACCATTGCTCCCTTTTACGTCATCTCATTCTAAGCTCGTTAAATGTGCTGCGGTGAAATCTTGCTTTCACAATGCGCTTAACAAATCTTGCCCGCGCTCCATATAAGATAGCTTCTTTGACATAACTGATCGGCTCGTAAAGGCTGGGTATCCCAAGGAGCTGCTAGTGTCAGTGTCAGAATCTATTCTCAGTAGTTTGAGAAAAAATAGAAAAGGGGAACGGGCAAATTTATTGACGCGAAAGGAAAAAGAAAAAACTACTGTTGTGCCTTACATTCATCATTTCTCCCACTGACTGAAAAAGATAGCAAATAGATCACGTGTCAAAGTAATTTTTTTGGCTCCAGATAAGCTTGGGGAGATGTGCAAAATGGTTAATACCGATTTCGTTCCTAGAGAGTGCGACATCAAACATGAAAATTAATTCGTCTCCTGTGAAGAAGGTGTAGTTTACGCCATTTCTTTGTCATGTGGCAAGCTTGATGTGGGTCAGATGGGGAGATGCCTTAATGAACGCTTGAAGGAGCACAATAACAATGTGCATAATACTGTAAAAGGGCATGTCGGCATCCACTGTAGAGTCTGGGACAGCAAAACTTGCCATCCTGACTTCACTCGCACACAAGTTTTAAGGAAGCACAATAACCAACTAACGCATGAAGTAAGTGAAGCAGCGCACATTGCCTGGTCAAAAGACGCCTGCGTCAGCAGCCCCTCTTTATCGATTTGTTCCAAAGAACTGGCATTTTTAGCGGGGCGAAAATGATGATCATGGTTATCTCCTTTGCTCAATGTGGCATGGATGAATGACTGTGAATCTATGAATGGTTGTTTTGTTTATTTTTGTTGGAACTGATTATATTCCTCATTCCAAGCAATAAACATCAGTAGCAAGTCAGTGCTCGTCTCTGTGTCTTGTCTGCCTCGTTGTCCCTGTCAAACTACACACTGTTCTGTTTAAAATAGTGCTAACCACATTACTTTTAATGAAGCCACATTTGCTTAGAGTGACATCTGGCTCATCACAATTGACATCCTTTCAAAGAGGTCATGTCTATCACTGCCCGAGAAAAATACTTAGGCCATGGCATTAGTATGGTACCATTATGTACCATTACTTACTGTATCATTAGTAATGTACAGTACTGTACTGTAAGCCCGGAAGAAGCTCTCGCTTCTCTCCGGAAGATCCTACGCTGACGCAGCACGCCGGGGGGCCGCGCGGCATCTCGTCTCAGTGGGCACACAATTCAGCATCGCTGATGCGCGTCCACTAAGGCCCCTCAACAAGCAGCCTCCGGCTGCACCAAACTTCCATGTCCCAGAGGTCAACTTTTCACAGACCTCTGGGAAAACACAGACTAATGAGAGGGAGTCTCTCCCTCTTGAAAAATCCACGTCTGCTTCCGCGTCTCCACCGGAAGCGTTGTACATGACACTGGGACCCTCAGCGTCGGAGGCGCTGAGGGAGACCCCCAAGAGAGGTGAAGTCTCCTAGACCGCCTCTAACAGAAAAGACATCTGCCAGTCAGGACGCCTGATAAAGGCGGCGACGTCTAAATACTCCCACTAATCGTCGCTTCCTCACCAATAAATATGGCTGTAGAGAGCATTATCCAATGTAACTGCCGAGGTCTACCTAAGAACCTGAATAACATATATGAAATACTCGTGGAATATCAAGCAAGCATACTTTGCCTACAAGAAACGCACTTAAACACAACACACAAACTTTCTAAAGAAGTACACAGTATACCGGAAGGACAGGCAAGGCAGTGTGCACTCATCAGGAGGTGTTCCTGTTGTGGTGCAGAATTCAATTGTCTCGCAATGTCTTCCACTGGCTACTGATTTAGAGGGAGTGGCAATACGAGCCCTAACTTTTGGTTGAGTTATAATCGTATGCTTCCTCTATATCTCACCAGATCATCGGCTTTCGACTGACCAACTCGAAAAACTTTTTGTTCAGCTTCCCGAGCCGTTGCTGTTGGTTGATGATATTAACGCTCACCACCCATTATAGAGAGGTACCAGAACCGATTCTCGAGGAACGCTAAACGAAAAATTCCTGTTGTCATCTGGCTCATGTATATTCAATAGAAAAGACCCAACATACTTTAATTCAACACACAACTCATACACAGCGATAGACCTTGCTATTGGCTGTCCATTACTCTTGGCAGCTACTGTATAGAAGTGACCACTTTCCCATTTTTTAAAAATATACTGAATATATCAACCTGGGGGTAAATAACCCTAGGAAGTTTAAAAAAGAGATTGCTGATTGGAAGATGTTCAGGGAACTATCAGCATTGCCCTGTTCATCAATTACGCAATTAGGTATAGATGAATCTCAATCCCTGATCACACTGCATATAATAGGCGCTGCACAGAAATCCATCCCACACACGTCAGGTAAAACAAAACAAACGAAGACCATGGTGGAATGCCCACCGCAAGAAAGCTTGTCAGGACCAAAATAATGCATGGTCAAAATTCCGCCGTTATCTTACGATTGACAACTTGACAAACTTTAAGCGAGCTAAAGCGAATGGCAGGTGTACTCGCCGTATATCCAAACGGGAAAGTTGGCAATAGTTTATCTCCTCTGTAAATTCTTACATACATAAGCATAAAGTGTACGGTAGACTAAAAGCACTTAAAGGGCATAGTACACATCCGATTCCTCTGGTTAGTATTGCTGGTGATACATTGGAGCACCAAGCAGATGCACTAGGCAAACACTTCGAATACACTTTTAGCTCGGTGCATTATACAGATTCTTTTTTGAGATACAAGCTAGCTGAGGAGGGCAAGCCTACTCACAATAATAAAAGGCCATCAGTTGGAGGATACAATAGAGCATTTAGTTTACAAGAGTTGAAGGTTGCCTTAGGCTCATGTGGCAACTCAACAGCAGCAGGCCCTGACAGGTTCACATATGGAATGCTCAGGCACTTGCATGAAGAAACCCTTGGAACTGCCCTGTGCCTGTTTAATAAGATATGGGCTGCTGGCCATCTTCCAAAAGCCTGGAAAGAAGTGATTATAATCCTGGTCTTAAAGCAAGGCAAAGAAGCCACACTTGCGGCCAGTTATCGGCCATTCGCCCTAACAAGCTGTTTATGTAAGCGATTTGAAAATATGATCAATCGTCGCCTTGTGCATTTCCTTGAATTCAACAGTCTTCTTGACCAGCACCAAACTGGATATAGGACTAACCAGTCAACAACTGACCAGCTCGTTGCCTTCGAATCTTACGTAAGGGACGCTTTTGTGCATAAACAGCACTGTTTGTCGGTTTTCTTTGATCTAGAAAAAGCATACGATTCCACATGGCGCTATGGTATAGTCCGTGACCGTTTAGTCTTTGGGATCTCAGGGAATATGCTGTCCACCATTCAAAGTTATCTGTCTGAACGAACATTCTAGGTTTGTGTAGGGAACTCATTGTCCACGCAATTTATACAAGAGAATGGTGTCCCTCAAGGCGGCATTATTGTCCAAAAAGAGCACAAATTTCTTGGCGTCATAGTCGACGAAAAGCTTGCATTCATAAAACACATTAAGCACCTAAGGCTTAAATGCATGAAATTTATGAACCTTTTAAAGATCCTGTCCCACCAGTCTTGGGGTACAGATCGATACTGCCTGCTGAGTCTTCTAAATAGTGTAGTTCTATCACGTATAGACTGCGGCTTATTAGTGTACGAGTCAGCATGAAAAAGCACCTTAAAATGCTAGACGCTGTGTACCACCTGGGTCTGCAATTGGCTACTGGTGCTTTCTGTACCAGCCCAATTGCCAGTTTGTACGTTGGGGCGGACCGACAGTCACTTGAACGACGACAGAAGTACATAAGTACCAACCGTCTGAAACCCCACCATTACCCATTAGAGTGGGGTTTCAGACGGTTGGTTTGAAAAGAGCAGTGTATTGGTTGGGTTTTGCAACAGCGCGTTGCATGGATAATCAGCATGAGATAATACCTTCATAGCGTACATTATACTTATGTACTTCCGTCGTCGTTCAGGTGACCATTGGTCTGCCTCAACATACGAACTGGCAATTGGGCTGGTACGGAAAGCACCAGTAGCCAACTGCAGACGCAGGTGGTACACAGCTTCTAGCATTTTTAAAGTGCTTTTTCGTGCTGACTCGTACACTACTGAGCCGTAGTGTACCCCACCTTTACCCATTAGAGTACCCGCCATGGTAGCTTAATGGTTAGGGCGCTCGTCTACTGATCAGCAGTTTCCAAGTTTGAACCCGACTGCAGCAGCTGCGTTTTTATGGAGGCAAAAAGGCTAATGCACCCGTGTGCTGTGCGATGTCAGTGCACATTAAATATCACCAAGTGGTCAAAATTATTCCGGAGCCTTCCACTATGGCACCTCTTTCTTCCTTTCTTCTTTCACTTCCTCCTTTATCCCTTCCAGATACTGCATGATTTCCTTTCCCCAAAAGTCAATTATTATTATTATTACCCATTAGGGTCACCACACTTGTCCAAGACATGAAAATACCAATATACAACATTCTGGTAACTTCTAAAGACATAATTGCTCCCTGGGAAGTGTATCCAGTTTACTGTGACACATCTTTTCATGAGGTTGGTGAGAATGGGTCACCAATTGCCATAAAACAGTATTTAAAGTCCCCACAAGCAAAATATCAGTGCATAGAGTTTTACACTGATGCCTCAAAGACATCCTCAGTTTCATGTGCAGTTCACAGTTGTAAATTTTCTGAAACAAAAACAATGAATAGACACACAAGCATATTTACTGCAGAATGCCATGGCATTCTGTTGGCTGTTAGATTCATCCTGAAAAAGAAAGTCCCAAGCTCTGTTATTTACTCAGATTCCTTAAGTGTGATTATGGCCCTGTCTTCTGGGAAACCCTGTAATGAATTCCCTCTTGAAATGCCTTATGTCTACACGCACATTGAACTTTAACGTTACAGTATGCTGGGTACCAGGTCACTCTGGAATAGATGGAAATGAAGAAGCTGATAGGCTCGCAGCCTCAGGTGCCGAACTGAGTAGGATGGATATAAAACAACTTACATGCCAGGACCTCACGCCATATATTAGGACTGCACGTCACAAAGAGTGGCAGCAGGATTGGGATGAACAAACAGACAACAAACTGCACACAATAAAACCATGGATTGGGAGGTATGCCACAGAAAAACAAAATAGATTCAAAGAAGTTGCTCTCTGCAGACTGTGGATAGGATATACATACATCACACACATCTTTTACAGGGTACTCCGGCACCACAATACGCGAGATGTGGAGCCCACATCTCAGTTGTCCACACATTAGTCATGTGCCCCAGACTAGGTACACGAAGACGATAGCACTTCCCTGAACTTTACACATTTCAAATACCAATGCACCCTTCATTATCTTTAGGTGATCACTGCATGTTTTCATTGGATAGGGTTTTTAAATTTTTAACTGATGTAGGGTTGTTACGAGAGATTTCATATTCAAGGTAACCAAAAACCTCGTGTTTGGCACTCTTTGGCCTTAGTTGCCCTTGCGCCATAAAAATCTAGCATCATCATCAGATGAACGCGCACCATTGATTTGACTAAATTGAGGACGGTTCTGAAGGTATGTACTAATACGTTGTAATGGCACGCCTCTGATTCCGTAAATTTCCTTTTTTCAGTAGTATATTGTTCCCAACAGAATCGAAAGTCTTCCTGGAAAGAAAAAAAAGAATGCCTATGGTATAGTTTCTGTTACTCTTATAAGCTCTCTGCGATCATGTCTCCGATCGACAAAAGCGCGTCTTCCATTGATTTATGCTTTTGAAAACAATACTGCTTTTCAGTAATTATGTTACGTAGCTGGAAAAGAAATTGGACAGCCTCGTAAAAGGACCTGGCTTGCACAATTATAGCTTGCGTAAACTCGAGTAAAACCGGGCCGGGTCGTTGCGATATGGTCCAGTAATTTGCAGTACCTTTCAAACGCAGACCGACCTGAGCAGGAAGCTAAATCGTTGGTTCCGATATCTAGCAGGATGGTTGAGGCTGTTGAAGGCACGATGTTTGGGAGCAGAAACGCGTCCGCAATGAGGGCACCGCATTTCGTAACGAATGCGCAAGTATCCGATCAAAAGTGATGAAAGTGCTGGTAGAGGTGTTTGGTTCGGGAATCTCCTAGCACGACGCTCGATACGTCAGCATGTCGGAACTTCAGGAGTATGTTTTTCGCCGTGGCCTAATTAATCGGGGGTGAAGATCGGATGGATCCGATAGAACATAAACATAATTGAGTTGGCATACACTGAAAAAAAAACAACTTTCTTTATTCTAACGTTTCGGTCAGGGTCTGGCCTCTGTCAGTGATATAATACTGGCAGAAGACACATAAGTATACATGCGCGTTGAGGGAGTATTCTGGTTGGCGGGTCGCAGCGGCAAACACCTCAGTATTAATCGGCAGTGAAAGATAAGTGTAAGTCAGTCAAAAATGATTAAAACACCGTGAGGGATCACTGCAATATGTCCTTGCGAAAAACACGCAGGTCTTCTTCACCGCGAGGCACTCTTCAAAAGAGAAAACCACGCATCTGATCAGTCACAAATCAACCTGGTCCTAACCCATCTCAGCATCGCCCCCGTGTTGTCCATCGCCGTGGCAAAAATCACAGTGGCATTCTCACTTCATCTAAAACAAACCCAAGTGTGCCAATCGGCTGCCACCCATTTAATAAAGCAGGTTGCAACTTTGTGCGCAGATGACGACATCAGTAATGGCTTCCAGCACTGCATCGAAATTCAATGTAAAAATTCGCGGTAACTACTCATGTGATACCAGCAACGTAATCTGCATGCTTAAATCTTCAAATTGCAAAAATCAATATATCGGCCAAACAGAAACGCCGTTCAGATATCGTTGTAATAATCATAAAGCTCATTGCAAGACACTGCCAAACCTCCCTATCTCTAAAATGTGAACAATACTAAGCACCGTTTTGAAAAAAAAATTCAAGCAACTTTACTAATCAGGCTTCAAGATCCGTAATGAACGCGAAGTTTGTGAATCATTCCTGATACGGAAGTTTAATGCTGTTTCTTGCGGTCTGAATGAAAATGTTTGGAAGCTGACTTGTCTCTCGTCATAAAAGTATTACGTTATGGTATCATGCATGCCGTGTTTCATCTACACTGATCTTCAATTGTGTCCTCTTTTCCACTGTTCGCTCTTATTTTTTCGATCTTCAGTATAATGCCTCCCCGAAACAGCATCACATCTCAGTGCCATACCCCATAGCCTTCCACGCGACGCGTTGTTTAATCTACACTGGTATTCACCTGTGTCCTCGTCTATCTGATTTTTTCTGTTGCTCGCCTGTTCTGGTGCATTGGAGCACACGACCAATTTTTCGCAATAACATTACTGCGGTGATCCCTCACGATGATTAATCATTTTCGACTGCTCTAAAACTTTTCTTTCACTGCAGATTCATACTGTGTGCGTGCGTGCGTGCGTGTGGCACGCTCTTTTAGAATGGAGCGAGAAATGGCCCAAATTTGTTGAGCCACTGCGGAGAGGGTAACAGCGTTTTCACAATTATAAAAACTGCTACTGCTACAGCTATCGATATGCTACAAATCTCTGATTTCAATCAGGTTCCTATCACAAAAGCTATTACAATTTAGTTATTCACTTTACATTTAACATGATTCGCCTGTTTTAAGACATCTCCCAACACTGGTATCATTACGCCAACAAATGGCATTTCTTGGCTCATTAATGACGTGGATGAAAGCTGCAGACAAAGGCTGTCCGTAAGTGTCCGTACGAACTGTTAGTCATAAGTTCTATGGTAATTATAATAAAATGTAAAAGTTGATTAAGCAATAGTTGATAATCAATATATATGCAATGATAGTAGTGATGCCTATTAAATAGATCGTAAAAAATCATGTTAGACAGTGGTAATGGTAGCTACTGATAGTGACTAGAGTTAGTGACTAGAGATAGTGACTACTGATAGTTCTAGATATAGTGATGGTAGTGATAGTGAGAGTTAGCGCTAGAAATAGTGATTGTAATGATGATAGTGATAGTTGGTGATAGTGATGATGGTAGTGATACCAGAAAAAAATTGGCGGTGGTTTAGCTTTGGTTAAACCTGGAGTGACGCGATAGCTACAGCTAACCGAGTGGAACTTGTTCACGTGAACCACGTGATCAGCCACGGCGCCGCGCCGCCGGCAGCTGCGCACTCCACACCACGTGACAGCGTGGTGGCGCAGCCACAGGGTGGCAGTGCCGCCACGCTGAAGGCTCGAAATGCTACCGTAATGTAGCTATCCCTACAAAAAACCGTGGGTTCGAGTCCCGTGAAGGTCGTGGGATCGAGTCACATGAAGGTCGTGGGTTCGAGCATGAAAAAGGGATTGAGAAAGAGGAAAGGGAAATGCTTTCGCATTTCAGCTTTTAAAGGGGCTCTAATAAAGTTGCGGTATGGCTGGGATGTTATCACATGCCACTTCACGAATATTGCCCAGCAAGAATTTTTTAATCTGCTTGGTATAGTTATCGGTAGTCAAAATTTGAATTTCTGCCTCTTCGCGCCTTTCCCTCTCCTCTCGTCACCTTTTGCACGCTGCAAGGTCGCCGCTCCTCAGCCGGCCTCACTTCCGGGGGCAGAGCTTCCTGGCACGCCGGGATCTACGTGGCTTATTGGCCGCGGCCATGGCAGCTAGCTGCCTGCCGTCTGAAAGTATCTAACCAATAGCCACCTCTCAACTTGTATACGCATGTGCGAGCGACTGAGGAGGCTGCGAGCATGAAAAAGTCGACGGGAAAGGGCTCGCCAACGTTTGCGCGTGATCGTGGGGTTTTCTGGTGCGTGTAGAAGTGCGTTGTTTGGCTCAGGTCTTCATGACAAGACTATGCAGTGATTGAGCGAGTTGATGTGCTATCCTCGGAAGGTGTTTGAGAGCCCCTTTAGCAGACCTAAGTGCAATCCTGCTATTTTGTAGCGACAGCTGCATTGGCCACGAACTCGCATTTCGCCGTGCTTGCAGTCCCACCGTGGTCGCACCGCACCACGTGACCAACCGCGTGACGAACCTCCTGACAACATCTAGCCGAACAAATACACTAACCTGGACTTGCAGTGAAGATTAACCAAGGCTAACCATGCTATGCCTTAGCTTTCGCTACGTATATCCTGGCATAGCCGAGCTAAGCCACTGCTAATTTTTGCTAGTACTACTGCGACTTCCAGTGGGACTTAGGCTGCGGGTATTTTATTTAAGAGAAAATACCGTAAAATACAGGTGTGCATTATAATTAGGGTTCTTCGTCTTTGGGTTATATTTTTTCTCTAATTTTGAGAATAAAAAGTCGGGCGATATTTTCTGAGCTAAAACTCGGGTACAAATCGGATTATTGGCCAAGTAGTTCCATAATTCGGATTTTTTGGAGTTATTGTTTGCACGAAAAAAACACATTTTATTATTTCCGCTCGTTTTCTGGTTGGGCATAAAATGCTCATTCGTTTTGCTAATAATTTCATCAGCATTATGGAAATTGAAGGTTCACTAAAATATTCTCTACTAAATCGAAAATATTCATCCAGCATCACAGCAATCCTTTTTAACGCTGAAGAGCTTGGAAGCTGGACGTTGTTGAGGTGGGTAACGCTTCATGCACTGATGCCAATAAGATATCTGGTCAGCGTCAGTGTTTCCGTCCCTCGCTTCAGAAACGTACTTTTCGAGTTTTTCCTCAAATCCAACCGCGTCATGAATAACAGGCGTTTATAGAAGTCTAAAACATAACTGGAAACACCCCTCTGGAATAAGCGCAATGCATCTGCTAATTTTCGTGCTGTGTCTTCAGCTTTGTTCTGTGGAAAACTGCATTATATATAATTGACATATTGCGAGCAGAAAAAGGTTTTAACCCCAATCTTAAGAAATTGTTTTGCGAATGTAAGAATTTGCTAAATCTTTGGTTTTACCCGAAAACTAAGTGCCCTAATTATAATATGCGCGGGGAAAACCACAACCATGAACGAAATTCGGAAAGTAACGTTTTTGGTTGCACGGCACTTTTCTTTTAAATGTTAACACAAGCGAACTGTATTACAATGACTAATTAACGAATAGCCGTCAGCGTATTCATGCTCAGCTATCAGAGTTTCTATAGTCTCCATGCGGGGCGTTTTGCAGTCTTCCTGCTTGTTCTCGTACGATATAAGAACAATGAGCAGGAACCCCTTTCAAGTACAAGAAAATTGAGGAAAAAGCCAGGTTTGGTTCTGTACGACATTTTCTAAGTTAATTTTTTCAAAGCCTGTGTAAGCTTCTTAAGAGTGCACACATAAGTTTTCAATATAGCTGGCATATTGAAACCACAGCCACGCAGTGTTTCTCCGTAACACCGTCTGCGAAAATATACCTTCGTCAAGCATTGACTACCGAGTGATTTCGCTGGTCGTCTGTTTTTTGAAGATACAGTCCCATGTTCCGACAGTAAGAGCGCCGTCATTCCTACCTGTGGCAGTATACTGTTACTCTGCAGTGTAGTTCGCATTCTGCACCCCCCCCCCCCCACCCCAATCTGTCCGGGCTTCGCTTTTTTCTCATTGTGTATATAGTAATCCCCCTGCATTAACGTAATGGAGCGCCTTGAAACTCTTACTGCCGCGCGCACAACCTGCACCCGAAGTGGGAAAAACGTTTGCAGCCGTGCATTGTCCTCTGTTCACGAAATAGCGCACGCCTTTAGAGCCGTTGTGTGCGCATGCAAAAGAAGCCACCGCATGACTGGCAATGTTCGCAGCCATACCGGCGAATATTAAGTTCCCAAGCGGCATCCAGAGAGCATGCGCTTGTGAATGCGAAAAGTAAGCGACCACTGTAGATACGAGATGATGTAGCGGAGCGTGTTTTTTCTTTCTTCATCGGCCTCCATCCGCGCATGTTTTCGCGGCATTACATTCCCCCGGAACACATCCGGGCTGGCGGTTTGCATTCGCAGGTCAGGCGGCGTAATGCCACATGCCTTAATGACGAGGTCCAAATCCCTTTCACGAACTGTTGTGTGCTGTTGACAAAAAGAGAGAGGTCGCTGCGGCTGTGTGGTTCGGCGATGCTATCAGCACGCGGTTGCCGTGGTGACACGAGCGGCCCGCATCGGAGATCTTCCGATGCGCTTTCATCTATAGGCCGCCCTGGCGGCTGGACGAGCCTCAAAAGGCAGCCGCCGTAGTTATTTGCCCGCTGTCAGAGCGACGCAGACCACTACCACCGAGAGCGAACGTGCTACAACAACGCGCCGGCGCTCGGAAGGAAGCCGGCATTTAACTCAGTGGGGCTCTAACTCCACGGACCCTGCGCCCAGGCGCGCGGTACCAGCGAACAGAGATCTCACTCGCGTGACCGAAGGACCAGAGGAACGTCTGCAGGGGACAGCACGTTTACGAAATGAGTGCTTGGGCGGGTCCCTATCCCCCCCCCCCCCCCCCCCATGCCATGATAACGTGCCTGGTGACGTAAATCTGAGTGTCCGAAACACGACCGTATATGGGCGAAATCAGTGGCTGCTTTCTTGAATGCCCCCCTGGGTTCCGTGCTCTAGCCGCTGCAGTGCGTCCCCCGCTGCCCTCCTCATTACGCTCACACCGCCTAAACATGTTCACTGTCTATGATGAAATTGCATGCATCGACTGACTCTCACGTCCCTGTCTGTTGCCGCACTCTCGGTCACTAGGTGCGTATTGCAAACAGGCCGCCATTACAACTATGTGCCGGCCAGGCTCAGCGGGCTGGATTGTAGGCGGCGCTTGCTTCAAGGAGCTATTCTTGGCACGCAACATGCTGCCCTTGTTTCCCAGTTTTTACCCTGTTCCGTCGCTGTGTCAGCCTCCTTTCTTTGCACTTGTACGATAAAAAGTAAAAAAATGATACTGTCTCCTGGCCCAGCGTCATGCAACAATTCTGCGACAATTTTATTCCATTTTGATTTCTCCCTCACCCTTGGTGATTGGCTCCAGTGATGCCACGCCAGCGCTATCACCGGGATCTGTCAGTCTTTCCGGTGGGCGATAAGGATGGAATTATGGGATCAATGGAGGAGAATAGTTATCTTGTTCGTCTGCCGTGATCTACATCCATGCACTGCCTGGACAGCTAGATATTTACTTCCACTTTCGTCGCATGTGCGCGCGCTTTCTCCTCTTTCAAACCGAGAAGGCTCGCAGCGGCGCTTGGGGGAAGGCCTAGTGATCAATTTGCGCATTTCTTCGTCTTAGCCATTTAGTTGGCTGTTGAAAGCCATGTAACGATGCCAACTTGCACTTCTCGTAAAGTATATGTAAGCCTATTATTCTCGTTATTTGACCCTTCGCGACAAATTCACGCGCGCGTGGCTAACCGGCCTTTTGTCGGCTTTGTTCTCTCTCATGTGCGTGCTTCGCCTTTCGAGCTTTCAGCGCCTCGTCACCACCGCGCACCTTTCTCCAGAGAGTCCAGCGGTTTCCAACAGCGCAAATAAACCGTCGTCCAGGACTTCCAATCCACTCCAATGTATTCACGCACCCGCCGCGGTGGCTCAGTGGTTATGGTACTCGGCTGCTGGCCCAAATGACGCGGGTTCGATCCCGGCCGCGGCGGTCGAATTCCGATGAAGGCGAAATTCTAGAGGCCCGCGTACTGTGTGATGTCAGTGCACGTTGAAGAACCACAGGTGGTCGAAATTTCCGGAGCCCTTCTCTACGGCATCCCTCACAGCCCGAGTCGCTTTGGGACGTTAAACCCCGTAAACAAAGCAGCCAATTTAATTACATGTATGGACAATGAATAAAAGCCTCAAAACAGGGCTTGACAGCGTCTACTGACCGTCTACTTGACAAACAGCGATACAGCAGTGCAAATAAACTTTGTACACAAACAAAATATAAAATCAAGAAAATATATGCAAGGAATAAGGGCGAGTAACACCTAAGGGCGCATGCAAAGTAGGACCAGAGAAAGGAATTGTGTTTTTATACTAAAAGTCACGTCCAGACAAACAGCGTAAAGTATGTGCAACATACTTAGGCCTAGGTACACAGGCCAAAAGCTGCGGGAAAGGAATGTATATGTCTTATCACTTATTAAGTTTGGAGGTTGGAAGCGCTACACCTGATCCTCATTGTTCGTACAATTGCGTGGAACTTCCCACATCTCATGAAATCGAGTGCGCGAAATGTTTCTGCTTAGTTTTAGACAGGATACTCCTCAAGCGATTTGTTTTCCCTTTTAATCTGCGTTTCATAACGCTTTCTGATAGCAACCTCATAAGGTTCTGGAAGCAGCACTAATTGTAATACCTTGTAAATTGGCTGAGATTGAATTAGATATATAGCACTCATGATTGCTCGAAAAACATTTTTATTATATGTAATTGTTTAATGTCTGACAAAGCAGCCGCCTCCAACTTACTAGTGACACAAAGAACGAATTAGAAAAAATGAATTTGTACACTTTTACTGAGGCGACGTCTAAATTTATAAAGTACTCCGGATACTCGGGATATCTTTTCCTTTTATATTTAGATCCCAGGACATGTCATTTAAAAAGCGGCATAATTTAAATGGACAAATTGTCAAATTGGGCCTGATATTGCAAATCAGCAACAATTTAGTTTTTGTAGTTTATTACTTCCCAATGCGAAACCGTGAAAAATGCGTTTTTTCCTTAGAGAGCGGAAGGCGCGCGAAGAGAACTGACACAGCCCTGTAGAAAGCCCGGTCGAAACTGCCGCACTCATTCGACTGTTCATTTATTTATTTATTTGGTCTCGGGTGTCGGAGGGGCGAGAGACTCTCTACTGCGTGGAATCTTACACTTCCAGACGTCGACATTGATTAGGATCGACTCGTCATCCACAGGCAGTCTATCTCACCATCGGGAGCAGGTGTAAGCATGAAATGCATTGTAGGAAAAGCGTAACGCGTTTTAGGGCGTCTCACAGATGGTGGTAGCTGCACTCGAGTGTTCAGGAGCCATTAGCCGATTTTCTTACCTCAACAGCCCGCTCGGCTTCCTTCGCCCCTTGTGCGTAGCTCTAGAACGCACTATGCACAGAGCGTTGGGACCTTCGCCCCGGCCGAGCAGCGCCCTTACCTCACGGCGCGGCAGAGGTATAGCGAGAAGTGAGACAGTTACATACTGCGACTTTCCTTTTCTCGAAGCCAATTTTTCGCGGCGCAGAACGAACGCTTGAAGGATGAAGACGATATCCAACGTGCAGAGCGAGAGGCTACCATTCAATTATGCAGGCCGTGTGGTCTAAGGCAGCGGGGGACGGTAGTTCGAACACCACATGGGGCTGAAGATTTTGTTCTGCTATAGATGCCATTCGGACGGAAATATTCGTGGGTTTCCAGATAAGTCCGTCTTCATGTTCGACCTCAGGTTCGCCGCATTTCCCGGACGATGTTTGCCTGAATTTTCCAAGGCGAAGGGCTAAAAGCGTTCCGTGCTTAACAGATATAATCGGCGTATGTTCAGAGTGCAGTTCTCGACGCACCCCGGCACGACTCGCTCGTCAGACTAAAGGCGCCTCATTATGCACCGCGCAGCGTCGGCCTCTTGCCGCGGACGGGCGATTTCAGCTAGGGCGCGCGGCAGCGACCGCGCCGGAGCATTGTTCCCGGACATTGTGCGTCTCCGCATTTAGCGGAAACCGCAGCGGAGCAACGCGACACGCGTCTCGGCTGTGCCCGTGCGCCGCAGTCGCGGTGGGTGATTGCTCACATGCATGTGGCTGCCCAGTGCGCCTGCGGCTGGTGCGGGAGATGCTTCGGGCCCACACTGTTGCTCCATACATAGCTTGGTCAACAACTCCTTCGTGAATTGAACGGCTGGAAATAGCGATCACGAGCACGGGCTGCTGACAGGGGGTAGTTGCGTAGTCCGCCCGAGACAAACTTTCGTTCGAACCGTCCGACCTAACCTGCGCACGTACCGAGCACGTGGCAGTTGCCAAACCTCCAGCATTAAGCGCGGTGCCGTGATCTTGATTTTAAATCGCGGATAAATCAGCTGGATGTAGCTAGTGATCGCAGCAAGGTCTCCTGCATGTACTCGTTGCTCCGCCCTCGCCCTTGGTAGCTGACGGCATTTCTCGATGACACTCCGTGACACGAGCTCCACCCAAACGCCAAGGCGCCCGCGTGCTGTGCGATGTCACTGCACATTAAAGACACCCAGGTGGTAGAAATTATTCCGGAGCCCTCATCTACAGCAACTCTTTCTTGCTTTCTCCTCTTAGTTCTGTTGGGAAATTCACTCAATATGCGCAGCCATCGTGGGTTGTGGTGGCTAACTCTCGATCAGTCCCCGTGCTTCCGACTCGAAGTCTCTGGAAATGGCAAGGGAGTTTCAAAGTACAGCGGGATTTAAGGGGCACCTTCCAATCGAGAAATTTCCATTTGAAAACTATACTGACCCCCCATTTTTTTAGGCGAAGGAAGGTTTTAGGACGAAGGCAGAAATGCAGTGTGCGAACTCTTACAATAATTGATGTTGAATTTCTAATATCGTTATAATATACCGTATACACTCGGGTGATGGCAACACCTAGATATGCTGCGAAATTTTTACAGTGTGCGGCGCCAAAAGGAAAACGTCATTTTTCCACGCAATTTTTCTGACTGCAATGGAAATCAGATTATGCGTATCCCGTTTGTGCGACGGCCCGCATTTTAAGACGAATTAGCGCGGGTCTAGTTGAGCCTTTATGAAAATGGCGCATTGAAAGTATCGACGTTATGACAATCGGCAGCAACCGCAATAAAACAGGCTCGTAGCACATGCTGAACGTAAAAGTGCAAAAAGACAAGGACACAGAATAAGACAGACAATACGAGCGCTTACTTCCAACTGATTTTATTTCATGCAAGAAGCGGAATATTATAGTCCAGATATTGCCTGCGCATGCTTAAGAGGCATTACCACAGAGTGGTGAAAGACAACAGTTATCGAGCGACACGCTTGAACGATGTACGATATGCCATCTCTTTTTTTTTTAGAATTGACGGAGCACTTACGCAGTCATCGCCAGCTAGCGCTGTCTCCAAAGCCTCAACAATTTCTCGCGTAATTTGACGTTTGTTCTTATAAAGGACTTTGCACTTGTTAAAGAGAGGACGACAACCTTTTTTTTCGTTTGCTTTTGCACTTGAGACAATGAATGCTCACGTGCCCCCCTTTATTGTTGTTCACAACGTAGTCATGCTCACCCAATCGCTCATTTAGGCATCTTCCCGTTTGGCCTACATAATATAACCACAGGTTAACTGCACTTTGTACACAACACCTTCTGTGCATCTCGCGAACGGCTTTTGATGCCTGGTTTCACACGGAAGGGAGGTGGTAGCAGACCCTAATAAATAGAGAAACGTGATGAGTAAGAGCTAACGCTCTTAAAATTTGCTCGCCGATGACGCTTCGGCCGAACGCAGCTACGGTTCCACGGGCCGCGGCAGTGCGTCGGACTACAAAGATCCCGACTTTCACGGTGAGCGTTTCTCTAGCTGTTGCTTTTCTTTAGGCTGTTGTCCTGTCCACGCATCATTTTTCTAATTCTTTTAAAATTTTCCCTCGCCCTCTGCAACTCTGCGCCGGCTGCCAGCATCGCGACCAGGGATGATGTGCGCTGCGTTATGCTCTGCGCTGACGTCCAGCCTTCCAAATGGTCAAAAAAAAAGAATTATGGGAGATAAAGAAAAGAGACAGAGAAGGCGGTCGCTCGGCTTGATGGCCTTGCTATGGTTCGTTTTTTTTTTCCCGTCTCGTTTTCCTTCTTTGGTGGTTCATTTCCCTTTTGCCAACTCGGCAAAGACGGCTCCTTTGATTTCCCTTGATGAAACTGGTCTAAGTTTTGAAGCGACGACAAAGTTGGAAGGCCCCAAGAAATCGAGAAGAGTGATGAGTAAGAGCTAACGCTCTTAAAATTGGAGGAAGCTTACGCTTCGCCTTAAGAGTGGAATGCTGCAGCATGTTGCAGTGCTGCCAAGGAGTCCACGGAACGCCATCGCCTGTTCGGCGAGACGCTTTGCCCGTTGGACAAATCGCTCGGAGCCTGGCCTCTCAAAACAGCCCATCCGCCGCCCGAAGAGATCACGATCACGAACGGGCTGCAGTGACTGCTCCCTCAGTTGCCCGTTGTGCGTCTCCGTTATGATTGTGAGTTTAGAGGAAAGGAAAGGCGCAGTAACTGTCTGGCGTATTGCTGGGCACCTCATCCACGCCCTAAGAGAAGGAAGGTTGTAGTTCGCTTTCTCCATTTCGTGTCAACATTCCTTATATACAGGTATCTGAAAACTTTTCTAGCCCACTGCTTTTCCCCTATTTTTCTCAATCGCTCCTCAAATTCTATCTTACTGCTAGCTTCTCTGCTCTCTAACGAGGCCCATCCCATATCACCCTGTACCCCCTGATTTGGTGTATTGCCATGTGCTCCCAAAGCTAACCTCCCTACTCCCCGTTGCCTAATTTCCAGCCTTGCTTGAACATCTGGCCTCATACACAGGACCGCATTACCGAAGGTCAGGCTAGGGACCATCACCCCTTTCCAGATCCCTCTTACCACCTCATACCTATTGTAATTCCACAGTGCCCTATTTTTCATGACAGCTGCATTCCTACTAGCTTTATTCATTACATATTTTTCATGCTCTGTCAGATACTCAACACAGTTATTTATCCACACCCCAAGATACTTGTACTCATTCACTACTTTTAGCACGAACTCCTGTATTCTATGCTCGCCGCCCTCTTCATTAAATATCATGACTGCAGATTTTTCCTTACTATACTTGAAGCCTAATCTATCTCCGTCTGTACTGCATATGTCTAACAACTTCTGCAGGTCTTCCTTGTTGTCAGCCATTATCACTATATCGTCCACGTATATTAGTCCCGGTAATGTCTGTTTAATCAATTCCCCTTGCTTGAAAAAAGATAGGTTGAAGCCTAGTCCGCTGCCCTCTAGCTTGGTCTCCAACCCTTGCAGGTACAACATGAACAACAAAGGGGACAGAGGACATCCTTGTCTAAGCCCCCGCTGTATCTCTACAGGCCCTGATACATTTTTTTCCCATTTTATGAGCACTCTGTTACCTCTATGTATATCTTTTAAAAGATTAATTACTCCATTTTCCACATCCAATGTGCCCAGTATGTCCCACAAATGCTCCTGAGTAACGTTGTCATAGGCTCCCCTAATATCCAGAAATGCTAGCCATAAGGGCCTATGTTCCTTTTCCGCAATTTCTATACACTGTGTCAATGAAAATAGATTGTCCTCCAACCTCCTTTGTTTCCGGAACCCATTCTGTAGTTCCCCTAACACCCCCTCGTTCTCCACCCAAGCCTGCAGTCTATCCTTTATAATTTGCATCACCACCCTGTAAACCACAGATGTCACTGTTATGGGGCGATAGTTACTTACGTCTGCTTGGTCCCCCTTTTCCTTATATATCATGTTCATTCTACTTAATCGCCATTCATCAGGGACTTTCTCATCCACTCATCCACGGAACACGGTCACACCACCACCTATCGTACTTCAGCGCAAGCTGTTTGTATTTACTTTCATCTTTACGACATAGATGTCGCTGCTTTGCCACTGCTCATGGATGTCAGTTGAAATGCTTTATAGAGTAGAATGCATTGTTACGGGGTCCTGTTTCAACATTCGCTCGCGCGTGATTACTCGTACGCATTAGTACAAAGACATTTCACGAAGTCAAAGACCGCAATGCATTCACTAAGTCCACTTTTTTTCAGGATCGATCGAACCAACGAGCCTTCGTAGCGCTGCACTCTCAAATATCAAGAGCGGACATGTGTTTCACTCACGTGAGAAAATCAAAACTGTTTCAAGGAACACAACTTTTCCATCAAATCGATAACTTCATCTCCTAAACATAGCTCATTGTACACTTCACGCAGCTTAAATACGTTATCTTTGAAGTAGAATCTCGGACAGACCGCGCATCTTCATCGCAGTGTCGTACAACCATCTTGCTTCGCCAAATACTGTGGAGGCCAAGAAGGAAAAATACATTGTATTTATAAAGATCTGGCTCAACGTCCAGGAATCTTATACCATACGGCGTAAATGGTAAGTCATTCTTTATTGTTTGCTGGAGCACGTCCCAAAAGAGCAGCGCATCCCAGCAATCAATAAAGACGTGTTCTATTGACTCTGGTTCGTGACACAACAAGCAGTCAGCACCCCATAGTAAAAACATTCCCTTCTCCTCCATCCATGTTTTAACTGGTAACGTACCAGTGTGCAACTTGAAGAAAAACGTCTTCACACACGCTGTCACCACCATTTTCCGTACTCTTTTTAAAACGTTTCCTCCTTGGCCTCCACTATATATACAGAGATCGATACATCGGCTCGGGGAAGACAGGGTGAAGTAAATGTTTTAGCAATTTCTTACGCGTGACATTTGAAAGGTATTCCAAACTGAAGCGAGCATTTCGAAACCAGAAAGCAAAGATCACTTCTTTCAAAAACCTGCTTGCACTGTATCGCATCCAGTCTACAGTGGAAATAACACAGTTTGGCAAAGCCGAAATCCTCACTTGAATAAAAGTCCGCAGGAAAGGGTCGCGTTGATCTCGAAGAAATATAAATCTTGACATCACTTGCCTCAGGTACAAGTGCCACAAGGAAAGGCCCCGTTTTCTCAAACGCAGAAATAAATCACGTTTAGTCCTCTCCCACGAGGACTGCAAAAAAAAGAAAAACTACGAAGAGACGATGAAACTTTTGAATGCTAAGTCGAAAGAACGAAAGGACCTGCAACAAGTAGCACACTTTTGAAACAAGGTATACATAACATATGTTTGCACACTAGAATATATACAGTTCCTTTCCCGACCATTTCTGTGTACTCCGTGGACAGCTCTTGAATTTTGTCCTTCCAAAAGTCATCGTTATCTCGATACTTGTCAAGAGGAACACTTAGGTATTTTGAAGGGACATGTGACCATTTTACACTTGCATGAACCAAATTTGCTGATGCCCAATTCCCATGTCAAAGGCCCGCGCATTTGTCCAGATTAACAACGCTATTGGTTGTATCACAAAGCCTGCGAACAACTGACATCGCATGTTCTATGCTGCTGTGGTCGCTACAAAAAATTGCCACATCATCGGCATAAGCCAATACTTTAATTTCACTCTTCCAGTTCAAAACCACGAATAGGGCTTTTATTTATTAGATTCCGGCATGGCTCTATAGGTACAGAGCGAAACGTAACGGTGAATATGGGCAGCCTTGCCGCACGGATGCTCTCACGGCAATTCTGTCTGAGAGCTCGGTTAACAACCAGATTCGTGGTACAGTTACTATAAGCCATTTTAACCCCTTTAAAATAACTTCCCCAACAGAGACATGTTCGCGGATTTTAAACACAGTGTCATGTCATATACGGTCAAAGGCCTTCTCTAAATTAATTTGCAACATTGCGACTCGACTAAAGTCAGCGTCACAGCATTCCACTATACTCCGAGTGACATGAACATTTGTGAAGATGGTCCGCCCTTGAATTTCACACGTCTGGTGGGAGGCTACCAAGATGTCCATAACTGATTATAAACGTGTGGCTAATACATCAAAATTTTATAATCAACATTATTGAGCGTTATCGGCCGATAACCAGTTACTTGCTTAAGCTTAGCAAGATTGTCAGTTTTTGGTATAAGTACTGTATGTGTAGAGGAAAACGACGATGGTAAAATACCTATTCTAAATTACTCTTCATAAACGCGTTGTAAAATGAGAGTAGTTTCGCGTTTGAACACCTTATAAAATTCCGCTGTTATTCCTTCAGGACCTGGCGATTTCCCCAAGTGGGGCTGATCAATAGCGTATTCCAATTCCGCTGTTGATAAGTCGGTAGACAGGCTATCACTGTCTTCACCGGTCAGTCGGGGTAGTAAACTTAAAAATTCAGCCTGAAAGGCCGGTACATCCTCTGATTTGGAAGCGAACAAATCGCGATAATATTGACTGAAAGCCTCCCTTATCACCTTCGGATCGTCCGTCAGAGTACCTGTGTTTTCGATTTCTGCGATATCTTTCCTTCCAGCGTATATTTTTTCTGTCGTTAAATTCTGCCTACAGGGCATATCATCTGCCAGCAAGCGATCTGTTCGTGCAGGGACTGCAGCTCCCTGAAACCTTGTCACACCGATAACGTCAAGCTTTGCTTTAACTTAGCTGATAATTGCAGTATATAGTCTCTTAGCGGCTTATAGAGTCCCTTAACGCCTTAGCGGAGCACGCCGTCGTGAATGGCCACAAAATTGACTGTGACAAGGCAAGGATCATCGCTACCGAAGAAGTAGCAGCATCACGACTTCATTTGGAATCCCTAATCATACAAACTACCCCACACACGTTAAACCGGAACGACAGTAATCTAAACCCGAAATACGCACGCTCCTTGCGCCGATTATTCAACCAATTTAAATGAACCATATTTAAATGACCCTTGTTTGGTAATGAATTCATTGTGAACAACGCTTCCGTGTGGAAGCAGGAACGTGAAGAACGAACCTTTTTCACTCGTCGGCGTCTCTGATTTTTCAACAACAAAGAAAAAATCACAGTATATAGTCCCGGAGCTCTATTTTCCTCAATATTTAATTCTTTCAGTATCTGTTTTAGATTCTTTTGTTCAGCTTTTTCAGCGTGTTTTATTTGTACGGACCTTTCGATAGCCCTCATTTTGACACCAACTTTAAATTCCCCCCACTTTTCTGCCCAACTTTTCTCATAACTCAACCAAACTTTCTCTAACACGTTCTTTGTTTCTAAAAAAACGTATCATCCTTTAATAATTTTGCATTGAGCTTCCACAAGTCCCAACTAAATTTCGCTTGAGATGTCACGTTCTTTCCCGTGGTGAATATGGTACAACAGTGATCGCTAAATGTAACCGGTTCGACGACGTACTTATCGCAAATGTTGGTGATGTGTTGTAAACTGTCGAAACGGTCAATAAAGATAAAAAAAGCCTTCGTAGCGTGTTCTGCGTGTGCTCCCCTTCCAACCTGAAGGACCTTAGTTCGATTCTCCGTATCTCCACAGAGTTTTTAATTTGGATATTGTCGGTTTTCGTGTTACAGCGCTAACATCGGCTCTTCTGCGACTCGAGCTCCTTGGCCCTATCGCGTTAAAATACCTGATGACTGTGATGTGTCAAGTCGTCGAGTTTAAATAAGAAACTCGTCACATATTTTTCTGTGCGATTAGGACGGCTTCCACAAGTATGCTTCAGTCTTGCGCTCACATGTGAATCTCGCAGCTGCGGAGAGTGATGGCTCGCTCACCCAGCCTATGTCGCATAGCTGCGGGAGCTTGTCGCGTATGAAGGAACGGAAAATGTACGAAAACGAAAAGACCTGGGGCTTCGAGCAAAAAAACGCGTGCGCTATTCATTTTGTTACACGCGTAAAGTTGGCATACAAAACAAGTTGCATTTTGTAGTCTGCAGTGGCCGACAAATGAAAGCTCCCCCCCCCCCTCTCTCTCTCCCAGGGAAAACGAGAGACTGCGCAAGGAGGTGGCGGCGCTCAGGAGCGAGGTCAAGGAGCTGAAAGACCAACAGAGGCAATCTTCTACTTCTCCATTCTTTTCCGCGCGAACGTGATGCAAAGTCAAGCGCGCGCAACTCCTCCCTCCTTGCGCCTTGCCTTGTGTGCAGCATGTCATGGCTGCAATAATAGGATGCATGCAGATGAAGCATCGGTTGGCGCAACTCATCCAATCGACCTCGAGGTCCTCGACTTGCGATTACGCGATTAGCGTTCGGGGCATTGCGTTGGGACTACTGAGGCAGCATTTTTTTCGTATTAGATGCTCAAAAAAGTGGCGCACAATTTGTAATATAATACCTCGTCTTAAAACTAAGAGGGATTCGCGCAAAGAGTGTTCACTTGCCAGATAGCAGAAACAAGGAACGTATTTCACGGTTTCTTCGAGGAATTGATCGCACCACAGCACGCTGGAAGAAACTATGCACGAATATGCAGAGTTATGCATATACGCAGGAAATATATGCATATATGCAGGAAATATCTTGGATGCATGTGTCCAACGTAAATCAGTTCTGCACCCGGCAGTCCCGCATTGACCTTGCAGAAAATGCTGAGCGCAGACACAACATTCGCACTGTGCAGCCCTGGCATCGAAATCGCCCAGTCGCCGACCTTCCTGACCCGGCCCGACTACCTGATCCCGCCTGCCTTCGAGCAACCCACCGCGGCGCCACCGGTGGCACGCATGGAAGGTGAGAAAGGCATTCCACAAAGCGAGAGATTTTACGAAGGAAAAGTATGCTGAAGCCACATTTTCTACCCCCTCCCCTAAATGCCCCCCTCGGAGTGGCCCTTTGAGAGTTAGCTTGCAGGTATATATGGATGGGTGAATTTGTCAACAGACACCCTGCGTTCAGGTTGTCTTCAGGAGGGTCCTCCAGTCCAGGGCCGCCTCCGTGCGTGGCGTGACAGCGCTGGAGTCCCCAGCAGAGAATAAAACCACGCCCTAACATGACTCACTGAACGAAGAAGCGCAGCTCGCTTCCCGATACCAAGTCCACGTTCCGAGGCATCGATCGGGGTCTGTCCCATGCTTGAAATTAACTGACGCGCGACATATACTGCCGCAAGTGATCGGCCGTGGTCTTGCAATAGAAATCTGTACTCTAGAAAATTCAACATGCCGACCACCAACGTTCCATCGAGTTTTGTGCCCGAGTTACTTGGGTATTGCCACCCCAGTTCACTGGGTGTTTTAAATAGGACGTGACATTGAAACTCGTCATGCCCTTTGTGTTCGTGCGTGTGTGCAGTCCTCAGCGCGCAGCGTCAAAGTTTGTAGCATTCGAAAATGGCGTGCGGTATTTTTACGGGCCACGCAGGACTGAGCCCTCTGCTTTAGTTTCGTGAGCGATACACTGATTCGGATGCCCTCAAGCTGGCGGCAAACGGCTTGAGAGCTGCGATCTCCAGCAGCTGGGGGTCCACTTCAGAGCAGCAGGGCGCGTGATCCGTTGAGACCTTCTGGGCGCGTTAGGCACGAATGCGTCGCTGCTGCGGTACTGTAGCCTCGCGCGATTCTGGAGCAGGACTCGTCCGCCGTCTGGCCATTTTAATTCACATATCGTTGAGACCTAACAGACGGCGGTCTCGAAGCCGGCGAACTGTGCGGTGCGCTCGTCTTTTTGCTGACCTTGCCCATGTTGTTATGTTGTCACATTTCGCAGATTTCGGACAACGCACTCCGAGCATGCAGAATTTCTCCGGCGGCGCCATCGGGTAAATTCACTGCTACCTCCCTACTGTGCTCACCTTGTCTAGAGAACTTCACTGCCTCACTGCAAACTTCTTCTGAACCGTGGCCACGATTCGATGACGCGGTACCTTCGAATAACTCAGTCATTCCAGTTGTTGTAAAACTTGCTTTGTAACCATTGTGCCGAAAAGCGGCTGCGAAGCCTGTCCGTCCGCTGCCAGGCAGTCTTTTTGGCCTTATTAACTGCGACAGGCCGCAGACTTTGCCTCTGCGAAGCAATAATTCCGTTCTCCAAAACTCTACCTACCGCAGACTGCTGCTGCAATTTGAAGCAGGAGAGAACTCAGGCATCTGCACTGGGTTCTACGAGCTATTTACATTGGGCTTGTACTGCTTTGTGAAGCTGTCTGTCTCTGTCCGTACCTCCCTCCCTCCTTCACTCACTCATGGCCTGGAGCGGGTTGGTGACTCCCGAACTCTCTTCTCATGCAGTTACACGCCGAGCAGACGTGCCACCGCCATGATGGCCAGCACGGTGAGTTCATAGTGACTCCGATAAGGTACTGCACGGTGTGGAACGTTCAACTCAATCCACATGTGCTGGCATTTTTCGTGAGCCTTCGTATGCCTTCGTTGCTGTGTCGTGTGTTTAATGAAACTACAGCCTCCTGACGTGCACCTTGTGGCTATCTGCACATGTTGTCCCAACTAAGGAGCAGCCAGCTCTTATTATCAGATCCAGCAAAATTCTCGACCCTCCATCCACGCCGAAGAGCGTCCCTCCTCAATTCATGAGGACTCTCTGGCCTACCTGAAAAGTACTCCCAGTGGTTAGGAGATGGACGCGGGAGCTTTTGTTTATGGCATATTACGACCAGTAGCACGTTGATAGTAAACATATCCACACTAAGCTAGTCCTTCAACGGCTAAACATTTTGCGCCAATACCGACTCGACGTTGTGCATAAACTCTCGAACAGCTGGGCACCTCGACGTTCATTTGTTCTGCTTCGCGCCCCGTGGCATGCCTTTCGCCAGTACTACTAGAAAGTAACGCGAACCTCGTGTTGCTGCCGCAAGCTCTCATCAAAAAGTTTCTGGCCTTTCGAAATGCACTGTCGCACTTCTAGGCGAACTGGTTGCCACCAAAACCAGGGCAGCTCAGAAAGTCTCCTATACTAGCCCCATATCCAAAAGTGCTGATAAATTTGCTCCATAGCCTTGGAGGTTGAGCGTACTGGTCAGTGCGGTATCGGCTGTAGCCCAGTGCATACAACGTACTCGGGAGCAGGTTTTGTTGCAAATACGATGCGAATGTCTTGCGAGTTCCGCAGACGGCGCACTTCTCTCTAAAGCAAAGCATCAGTGAGGATGTTCGCATGGACGAGCTCCAAGGGGACCTCTGAGCCACAGTTTGAGTGCGTATATTTGAGCCGGTATCGAGCAGCTCCACCACTCATTAATGCGACGTTGTCACTGCACACCACCCCATTCCAAGGAACTCGGCTACCGATCAAGCCAACCAAAACGACTCATATGACTTGCACAGTGGGGATCTCCCTGTAGCAGATGGCTGCTGAAGTGGAAGCCAGCCGCAGGTTGCACAGATATCCAGTCCGGTCCGATACTTTGTGCATAGACCTCGTATTCTCAGCCGCGCAATCTTTACTGCATGCATAAGACTGCGCATCGGCAGTTTTTCCGAAGCTCTCTTGGTAGTTTCTCGCGCGCTCTACAATTTTTAAAAGCCAGTGGAAATGGTTAAGCGTACCACTTCCGTCAAGCAGTCAAAGAAAGGGTGTTTAAGCCTTTTCTCTTCAACCATACATCTAAGAAATCGGTCTGCGTAATTTATTCCCTCATGAAAAATACCAATTTCGCTTCTTGACTGGTGGTCGTGGGGCTACTTCCAATACGTAACGCGCTTGCCACACAAAATAAACAGTATATTACTGCTGTAGGATTTTTATCCGCACGCTTTAAAATGGTGTTACGTCGTGTATTCGCATGTTTCAGTGCTGTAAGGTTCATACCACCTTGCATATAACCCTGGCTGGTTTCGAAGCGAACGCACAAAATGTTGTTCCTCAACTTGAAGCCCTCCGTGTTCCATGGCCACCCGTTTTGTTTATGGCACCCAGCTGTACCCGTGGCGCCATCTATCTGCGTGGAATTTGCAGGCTCTCGTTCACTGCCAGGCTGCGTAGCATTTTTCACGAGATATTCTACCATTCTTCGCGTGGGTCTTACCGAGCGCGCGTTGGTCAATATGCCTGAAGTGCGCTGCGGACGAACATGTGCTCACGCGATTGACAGTCTTGACGCGAATACCGCAGGACCTATCCCAGCAGAGGGGTCACCGCACCTACGCCCATGATGACCAGCCCGCCAGCCGCTTGGACGTGGCTCAAGCCACGCTGGCCTTCGGTAAGCAATCTCGCCCACCACCAGCTTCCTTGCAACCACAGGGCGTCCTGTAGCCGCTGAAAAAGCTAACGGGTAATTGAAGACAGCATGGTTAACGCCAGGCCGCTGTAAATTTTGCGCTGCTTCCTAGAGGAATAACAAAAAAATGTCAACAAATTCGCCAGTTGGAGGACGAAGATATTGCTCAGTACACGGCGCGCACGAACCTTCAGAGTTACTATATATACCGGGCCAGATGCAGAGGCGACCGCTCTCGTGCGTCATTCCTCATATGCGTGTAGCATGAAAGTGATGCATGGTTGGCTGCGGTACGTACACCTCGCAGGAAATTTTATGTGGAAACACCAACCACGCTCGTTGCGAGCTGAACGTGAAAAGGCGAGACATCTTTGCAGCCGGTGTTCCCGTTTGATTCCCGCTTGATAGTACTCGCACACGTATACGGTGCTCCCACGAGCAAAGTAGAAGACAGCGAATCTTTGTTGCGTGATTTGTTGATTACCTAGTTCATTTCGAAGTGAAGATCCAGCAGCGAACCTCCCCTGTAACTTGGTCACTGGGACTGAAATGCAATTCAAAACAGAAAGCTAGGGAGGTCTCTTGGCGTGCCTTCAGCGCAACGATTTCGGCAGCACGTCAATGATGCTGAACTGCAATTCAGCATTACTTGGCTTTACATTTTTTTCCCCCTCTCTTCTCAGGGAGTTCACCGAGAGAGCGCAGGTGAGGAGGCTTACGACTTTCCAAGATATGGGCGAAGCTATTATTAACGTGTGCAAGATGAAAATGCTGCTGCGCTTTCCAATAGCATAATAGAAAAATTTTCTAATCAATCACGCGCGGCTAGTGCCACGTGTGCCACCTTCAAGAGAATACTCCCAGCACTTTAATGGCCATGACATTTCTGTGGGGCCGCTTCTTTTGGAGGATTCGCAACTTCCAATCGAAACTGCCACTATGCCCCCCGCCCCCTTCAGCATATATTTTATTTTTCATGAGAAAAAAAGGCAAGTTAAGCAATGCGCAAGAACAACGCAAGAAATATGCTTAAAGGGGCCATGACATGGTCGTTCTTCATATTGCAGTTTTCTTCTTCAGTAACTAATGCAAAAGCTTATGATTCAAATTCTGAAATTTGGCTGCCCTGGACGCGCTGTATTTTCCAAAAAATACGATCCAAATTGAGACCGGGAGACTCCTCCCACCGGCAGCGACCGCCATATTGAAAGCTGTCGTGACGTCACTAGCACATGCACGGAGCAACGTCGTCTGCTCTCGTTGCTGCAATATGCGCAGCGAGGTCTCATTCCCTCCTGTGCTTTTGCGGGCGATCGAAGTAGCAGTCGTCCCCCATATATGAATGACTGGTACCGAAAAAGCGATAATAGTAACACAGTTTTTCTTCGGTATAGGTAGGGTCCGGTCACACTATAGCTGATGCGACAGCGATCGATGGTCGGTGGGCTGATGGGTACGCAAATGCCGTTGCTGACGCACTGGTCTGTCACGCTAGATTGACGACAACGCCAGCACGATCAACGATCGCGTATCGTAGTAATGTTAAAGAGGCAGCATAGTGGGAACCAGAAGAGAGTGGTAGGGGACTAGTTGGTATGACATTCTATAAACTTAAGAATTGACCTCATGCTAACCACGGCGACATACGCGGTGTGCGTGCACCAGCGAAGATGGGCTTTCATTCGGTGCCTGCGCATAAATCCGATCGGCGAGGCAAGCGACACGGGCAGAAAACGCCGCATGACGGTGCCGCTCGCCGCCGTCGCCTGGGCTTGTGCGGCCTAGTGTTCCTGTATATGCTCCCCCTAGTGTTCCTGTATATGCGCGTCTGTTTTCCCTCGCCGCTCCGAACGCCATTCGCCGAGAGGCGGTCACATGATTTTCGTGACGTCAGGTGTTCGATTTTCTGCGGGGAAGCTGACTTCACAGGTGCAGTGCCGAGCGACCCTTCGTCAGCTCGATGCCTCACGAGAGCCCACGCTGTCGGCTACATTTCACACATTTCCCGTGCACGCCTGTGGCGTCAGGTTTGGGGTTCTGCTGTGGCAGTGAGCCGCGCAGTTGTCAGCTATGACTGCATGCAGTGCGCCAAACTGCAGCAACCGCACTGGAAACAGCAAAGCGTTTTACAAAGTGCCATTGGGAAGTTCGGCGGCTGAAGTGCGTCGGCGATTGAAGTGGCTTATGAGAATGGGCAGCGTTAAGCGCTACGAAATATAACTTATTAACAGATGAAAAAATGCTTTTTAATAAAATTTAGGTAAGCTAATATCAGCGAGAAAAGTACTTATTCGCGGTCCTTTAAAGATTCGTCATTTCACTGCATTTAGCTACGGGGCACATTTTGTAGAATGTTTTAGGCAAGCAATTGAGTTTGAAATTTTTTATTTAGGTCAGAGTCGCCTGTTCAATGCATTGGTGTTGCTTTAGTCTGCTTGCCTGCGACAAGTTGCAGAATCATTTTAATGTGGTTCTAGGGAGATGTGTTTTCATATTTTCCTTGCATAACTCGCACAGAACACGCGGCGGTGCTAGTTGTGAAAAAGTAATTCACCGCAATACTCCCTATTTTTAAGACGCGCGCAGAGGAAGACAGGACGGGACAGACGCTGCCCCATCCGGAACGGGACTGCTTGTTCATTTGAAATTACTTGTTCCAGGAAAAAAAACTGCAGGCCGTTTCTAGTATTTTTCGTCAATTTATTGTCATGACTACAATTTGCTGTTAACCGATGGCGATTTTTTTTTCATCCTGTATGCACACCCTCGGCAAGCCACAGATTAGTTTTTCGCGCTATGTTTAAAAAATTGAGATCGAGTGCAATTTTTACGCAAATAAAAAACAAGCCCAAGCGCTGTACACAGCGAGACGATGTACGCAGCCCCTGTGCGCACGAGCGGTGGCTTTCCCGCAAAGATTGGATCATGATGGCGGACCTTCGCGCAACTCTTCTCCCTGTGGGAGCATATACAGGAACACTAGTGTGGCCGAGCGAAAGCTCCACGCCCGGCCGGTGAGCCGACGGCTGGAAAAACTGCGCTTGTGTACCTTATCCGTATCGAAAAAAGTGAAACAAGCGGCTACATATCATATCTTCACACGTTGTTACTAGTCAGTGAGGAACCTTTCCCATATTCTTGAATTTTGGTTGACGGTGGACTGCCGGCCCCTTTCGTGATGAGGCCTAGCGAGTACGCAGGATTCGAATGTGCGACTTCGGCGATTGTGAAGAGTGAATTCGCAAGCTTTAGCGCCTGCAAATAGCTGTCGAGCGTAGTTTTGGCTACAGTGCCCTCAAAGCGACGACTGCCTACATCTCAGGACGCGAGTACAGTAAGGGGGAAGTGCCGATATATGTGACCCGGTCTGCATAGCATGTGCAGAAGGCAGCCGGCAGCAGCCGTCAGCGTCGACTGTGGACAACATATCTGGTTGTTTTCATTAATTCAAGTAATGCCCGAACGTGTTGTTAGCCAAACCGACCTAAAATTAAACTTTGGTGACATAAAAGAAAGCAGATACAATTAGCAGAAAGCGCCGGTATTTTAAGCGAAGCGTTTCCCAAGCAGGCGATATAGCATCATCGGCCCTTATTGGAGTGTTATCATGGTGTGTAAATGAGTAAAAGTGCAATTTGTGAGCAAGAGTATGTAATATTTAATAAAAGGATAACCCACCAGGCGTTTTATGCCACCCAAACGAGCAGTACTGTTTGCGCACAGCCATGTAAACAACCTCAGCGCGGGGCTGCAGTTGTAATCGTGGCACTCCTGGGGCACAATGCACACACACAGCAAAATGCTGTACTATAGTATCAAAGCACTTATTTAGACGGCGGCGACTATTCATCATTCGGACAGTGAAAGCATTCGAGTCACGTAGGGTTTTGCAAGCGGCAATTGGTTCCTAGCTACAAAAAGGTTCTATGAGTCGAAGGAAATGTATGTTCGACCTACAAACGCGTGCATGCAGAGCGGAAGTCGTTGCACTCGGCACTTTTCTCTGCTCCTTTCGTGCCTCAAGGTTACGGTAGTGCACCTCTTGATAATTTGAGTTTAATTATCGAGCAATGAATAGCGGACAAGAACTTGGTAGCTATAGCTACAAAACGCCGTGGCTTTCACGGCGCACATCGGCTAAGGCATGCACGGCACGTGCCGCATTTCACATACGGGAGCACTTGACTGCTCAAAAGAGACCACACTCATAACATACGAACAGCATGCTTCTAAGCGTAAATAATAAAGCAGGGGTCCATCGATTTCTGTTTCCTCAACAATCGGAAAGTGGGCGCCATGAGCAAGTCCGCTTTCCCAAGGATCACTCAGCTCGCGTACCAAGTTGAAGGCTTGCCAAAAGAGAACACGGAAAATGCATTTTATTTTGCTAGGCTAAAAGAAAAAACCTTTCGAGCGACCGCTGTCTACGGTGTGCATGCAAGCACCTCAACAGCTCGCAGCAGACGACGCGTGGCGTGTATGTGCTTGTGACGTCAGCGAACAGAGGTTGCCAGACCAGCAAGCATTTCGCAAAAGGAACGAAAAAAAAATTCGTTTTAAGGATATTTACCGCACAGAATCAACTGAAAATTGGGTGAATTGTAAGTTACCTTGTTGGGAATTAAAGGCGATAAGCAGGGTATGCGTGAAAATAGGCTGTCATGGCCCCATTTAAGTCTAACTAAAGTGGTTCCTATCCTTGCTACTAAAGTGAATCATCTTTAGTGTAGGTGGACTTTTGACAGTATACGAAGCATAAGGGTGTGCGAGCAGCGAATCAAATATCCTCCTATTTGATTCGATGAATGAATCAAATTGTGCGCTTTCAGCCTTATTCGAAACGAGTTGAATAAGTTCTCAAGTTTTCGAATAGCTTTTAAACTATTGGCAGTAACGCTCGGCGTGGTTTTATTCAATGACTGTTTCAAAAACAGGGCCTATACTCTGACCCCGCACAGCATGCTGCCGTGATCGCACTGCGCAGGAAGTGGGGTTCAGCGCCACGACGCGGTCGTTTCCTATGGCGGCGTTCAAAACGCCCACGCATGGACCGCCACGGTGGCCAAGTCGTTTGAGCATCCGCCTCGCATGCGGGAGGTGTGGGGCTCGATCCCCAGTGCCGCCGGAAACCCACCGATGATACAATGGGTACAAGCCTTCCCCCGCCTGGTGCTTGGGTTATTTGGGGTGCAATGCTTGGGAAATGGGTCTTTGACCCCACCTTGAGCAATAGAAAAACCTTGTGCTATGGCGCTCTTTGGCCACAGGTGCCCTTGTGCCCTAAAAATTCATCATCATCATCATCTTCATACATTGCCGCTGTGGTGGCTGAGTGGTTATGGCGCTCGGCTGCTGGCCTGAAAGATGCGGGTTCGATTCTGGCCGCGGCGGTCGAATTTCGATAAAGGCGGAATTTTAGAGGCCTGTGTGCTGTGCGATATCAGTGCACGTTAAAGAACCCCAGGTGGTCGAAATTTCCGGAGCCCTTCACTATGGCATCTCTCATAGCCTGAGTCGCTTTGGGACGTTAAACCCATATAAACCAAACCAAACCATTGCTTCCTAGATTGGGCGATGAGGTAGGGCTCAGGCAGGTTTCAGCAAATCCCGCCTTGATGCGGGATCTCAAAAGCCTTGCCTCACAACTCTTGCCCTCGCCCGTCTACTGAGATATGGCACTGGTTTATTCGCTGTCGTCACCAGTAGCAAAAAGTGTGTGTGTGTGTGTGTGTGTGTGTGTGTGTGTGTGTGCGTGTGCGTGTGCGTGTGCGTGCGTGCGTGTGTGTGTAACCTCCTGTATCAGCGAATGCTTTCGAAAATTAAAAAAAATAGGCTTTTCGGGGTAAAAATATGGCTTTTGCGGCATACTATTTTCAGTGTTGGTGGACATGAGAAAACCGGATAATCGCCTTTAATAGTAAACTGGTTAACTAATTTTTAGAGATTAAATTTTAACTAATAGAGTTAAGTGACTAGTTGCAATCACAGATTTGTAAAGCCAGTTGTTAGTAATAGCCACATCAGTTTTTAGAATTTCGAAAACGCGGTTACCCTTGGCGCTGTGGCTGGACAAAGTTTGGGTGCATCGTGCGAAAATACATGCCCTTACAAAGGCATGCAGGCAAAGCAACCCCTTCAGTTCACGTAACTAGCCGAGAAAGCTGGCTCCCTGGGTAAATGGACACCTCAATCGCGCTTTGAGGTATGTGGCAGTGGTGTCTGCCTGTAAAACGTGCTTTCGCGAAACATTTCATTCTTAGCAATGCTAAACCATGAGCCATTGTTTTTTAATTTCAATGCAATTGCCATCTGCCCACCGTGGCACTGGGAATCAGCTCATTGGCGAAGAGGTAGATAGCCTCCCGAAAACATTATGTGTAAAAATGAGCCTTACCGGAGCTCGACTAGAGCAACCTGGGTCTTATAAGCCCCATCGGTGGCCATCTTTGAAACAGCAACCTGCAGGGGCATTGGCGCATTGTTCAACCACACCACCGTGTCAGTTGTGGTATGAGGACTCTCCGCGTTCTATGAATCTATGCAAGAGAACAAGTACTTGAGCGGTAGGGATCGCTAATGTTTTCACATTATACTCTTAAGGGAAGGTTAAACGTCGTCTAAGTTTCCCAAAGCCCATTTGTAACGTTTCACAAACGCCTGAAAAAAAAAGGCATTGATAGCAATTTATTAACCTGCGACAAAAATAGTAAAGTCGCATAGTTGTAAGGTTTCAGTGGTACAGAATTTTCCGATTGGTCGGCAGAGGTCACGTGACTTTGTGACGTCATCATAACCTGCCCATCATGGCAGGTAGCCCCCCTGATTTTTGAAGTTGGCCCACCCCCCAAAATTCCAAAGGACCGCAGAAATTTGCAAGTAGGTCTACCCAAGAAAATGAATTATTGTGGATTAGTGGGAATTGTTTGGCGGATTTGTTAGATTGGTATAACCCCATCTGATAATCCAATAGAAGGTACTCAAACACTAAAGAAGCTGGTGAGTTATGCATACCATATAAGGGCAGTGGAGGCTGTTCCAACAGAAGTTTCGGCGTGAAAATCGCAAGAACATTAGACACTCATTATAGACACCATACAGCAGGCAACCTAAATGCTATCACATTTTCTTCTTTAAGAATGTGGTTAAGAAGTCCCCCAAATTTTAATCACAGGTCCACTTACTATGAACTTCGGATATAAATGATAGAAAACCGCGCTACCCTCAGGTCCGTTTGAACTGGGCTCGACTGACTAGCCACTTATAACGGTCGCACGGATTCTATTCCTAATGTATCTGAGGTTCGGAGGCGACATTAGTTGTCAGCAGCAGTTATGACTGCATTGTCAGTGGGAAAATGCTGTCCTCTCAGAAAAGCGAGGTCGGGTGATTAAGGTGGGGTCGGTAACAGTGCATTGCTTCAAGCAAATGGGGTCCTGCGTCGAAGAGCGTGTTGTCCAGCTAAAAAATTACCGCAAGTTCTAGCTTTTTCAGAGTGTTTCCTCGAAATATTGGCAGGTTTCGGTGCTTCCAGAAAGTTCGAATAGTACTGGGCATTGATTTGTGGAGCTTTTGGAGGTAATCAACCATCAGAATTTCCTCAAAGTCCGATAAGGCGGAGGCTATGACATTTCCCTGCAGAACATTTCCATTTCTGTAGAACATTTTTATTGTTCTAACTGCTGCTTCATTTCTGGATCAGAGTGGTGCACCCAATTTTTGTGGCCAGCTGGCCCAAGGAGGCCTCCCGACTGGCGCGGATACGCTTCATTTATATGAGCAGACCATCAACCTTTGTTGCATTTGCGCCTGACCACGTTGGCCACAATACATTTGCCACCTTGGCCTCGCTTCCAGTTGTCCGCCGCCTTGCGATTTCCACCGTTCTCCTACCTGGTGTTGAAGCTGTTCCTTGGGACACTGAGTGCCTTGGGTTTCTCTCCATTCCCAAAAGATGCATGTATAGTACCCCACATCAGGAATATATTGGGGACGCCGTGGTTGAGGAATGCGGGTTCACCGGGGTTCTTTAATGCGTGCCGACATCGCACAGCCGGCTTTTTTTTTTTGGACTTTGCCTCCATCCGAATGGGCCCCCTCGGCTGGGATTCTGTCCGTCAACTTGGGCTCAGCAGCCAAAAGTATATGAATTGTAAATTTTGGTGTTTAATTAACGTCTCGAAGCAACATGTAGGCTATGGTGGATGCCGTAGTGAAGTGCAACGGATTAATTTCAACCACCTGGGACTCTTTAATGTGCGTTGACATCGCATAGCTCACAGGCGCCTTTTGCGTTTCACCTCCGTCAAAACGCGGCCGCCCTGCTTCTGATTGAACGTTGGTCTTCCAGCTTGGCAGGAGAGTGTCCCAACCACTAAGCCGCCGCGGCGGGTCTATTTCTAGGCTTACAGACCATCTGTAATGGGCAGCGTGTTGTACAATACACTCACGTGCATTAACGTTTCTGGTGTGGAATGAACTTATAAAGTACAGCAACACGTCTCATACTTTTCAATCTCTGATTAACGCACATGTGTAGAGCATTTAGCCCTTGACTGACTCTGAAGTGCCAGTCTTCTTCCCACCACCCACTGCGTGAACTACTGGCTGCTTTTCATACATAATGCTTTGAGCGGTGTTGATGTAGCCTTGTGACTCCTGTACTTAGTGATGTTAGTCCAATATGGTCAGGGTGGGGGTTAAAAAAGCAAAGCATCTAAATGACTGCACTCAATCGTATCCACAACTGCTCTTGATGAATATACTCAGGTCACTACCACGCTCCGATTCGTCTCTGAGCAGCATCCGCTTCCGGACACCAAGCACTGATTCTCATTCAAGGTGAGTGCATATGATTTATGGATCCAAAAGTAATAAAAAAATAGTGTCTTTCTTGGCCATGTTTCAGGTATAATTGACCCCAGAGGTGGTATGCACTGTAATCTCTGCTTGTAGCAGTATGGTGATTATGTTAAAAGAAACCTGCTTTGTTCGCAGATTCAAAGACATATTTTAATCCAGCGGTAAGGGTGAGTCCATTTGTTCTCTAGGAAAAGCATCAAATACTTAATGTGGCGCACATTTACACAACTGCATGCCCAATCAAAAATCCAAGCAAAGAGCACTTAAATGTTAAAGTTGCAGTGACCTTCCAACAACCATGCTTTTAAAGCTTGCTTTTAATTCTTGTGAAGAGGGTTCTAGTTTTCACATTAGGTACCTGCTGTATGTATGAATGGTATTGATTTCTCTTTCATCACAGTGTGCCAGCATTATTTAATTGCATGATTCTCTTGGGCAAGCATCGTCGTTCTCAAGAACTTTGAGAAATAAGTTGTAGAAGTGACCATTCAGTTAAATCTAATCGCCATTTGCTTAAACGTTGTTCTGGCCATTACCACAGCTAGACTCTCTGACAAGAAAGTGCAGGCAAGAAACAGGTGTGCAGAGAATGTTTTTTGGGCACATCTCCCATTTCTAGATTCAGGCATCCAGCAATGTCTGGAAGTACAGTGTGTATGGAACTGGCGATAAGATTCTGATAGCAGCTTTTGTACAGGTTTTGCAGTAAAAGAAATTTGAAATTTTAGCAGAAGTTTTTAGGTTTTCTATCAGAGAAAATGGCATTTTATAGCAGAAAAAAATGGTTCGCACCAAAATTTCAGTTCTTGCAGGACATAAAAAAGGGGATTGATAAACTTCAGGTTTATTTGGCAAGTTCAGTGTTCACTGTGACCATAGTAAAGCAAAAAAATGAAAAACCCTATTCCCAACTGCTCTCGTTAAAATGCTATTTCCTAATAAAAAAGGATAGCCAGAAATAAACAAATGGAAAAACGATTTTGCTGAAGACTGTGTAATTTTTATTAATTGTGAACAATAACAAAATGTGAAAAAATCAACACAACACGCTGGCGAAGTTTGGCGCAGAAGTTCCTCCACTGCAAGTAACATGATAGTGGCACCTTGAATATTCCAATATTTGTCATGAGTTTTCTGTCAGTGGAAGCAGACAGCTCCATTGGCTCCAAGGCAATGTCAACACAATGTACCACTCAAAACTTCGCTTGATATTCTCTACGTGGTGACATTGTCGGGGATATGACATCAGCAATCATATCGCATTAGGTTTCTACTATACTGAATCTCATGTAAACCAGAGCATATGGACTAGAAAGGTGTATTTTCCTAATGTAACAGACAGGCCATGTTGTAATCAGTAGCCATGCAGGATGAAGTGCCAGTGCCTTTTGTGAGATACTATATGCAAACAGCAATTCACTGCCGTAATGCGATATTATTAGCATACCGTAAATTATGGTGTACAACCTGCATGCTAGACGTTTAAAAGTTATTTGGGGCTTTGTGGACACTATGCGATTCTATATACAAGGTGCGATCATAAGAAAAAATATTTTTGCAGCGAAAATTGAGTCCTGCAGACTATACCCAGGGTGTGTGTGGACTGTATACCAGAGATTACTAAATTCATTCAACACACCGATCTCGATTCAAAATAGTGAAAGCATCGATTGAAGACTGTTGCATGAGTTTGTGTACATGGTGGTGCAGCTGCGCTAGCTAACAAATCTGCGCCAATATTTTTGTTGCAATCAATATTTAAGTTTCACCATGGTGGAGCAATTGGAGGGAGAGTAATTGGAAGGCTAACTTTGCCGGTAGCTAACAACTCAGCTACGGTGAATCATACGCCCCATTAAATTCGGGGAGCCAGAACTAGTGAGGCTGGGCATTACTTAAAGAGCTTCAGAACAGTGAGCCTGTTTTAAACAGTTGGGTCCATAGGGCTTCCTAGGCATCACCAAAATTGCTGCGCTTCACTGATACCTACAAAGATGAGAAGTGTGTACAAAGCAGGGTGCATAATACCACGACACAAAGTCAGCTAATTGAATTTTCAGTTTATTGATAGCTACTGAAAACACCGTATGGGATAGGCCAGAAAAACAAGCAGTTGTGTGAGTACCTCCAAAAATGTCTCAGCACTTCATTTGTGTCTCTTGCCATTTCTTATGTCTCGTCCCTTTTCCTATTGCCATGCGCCAACCAGCCCAACTTAGCGCTTCGCTGAACTTCCAGAATTCAATGAGAAACTGCTACTGATGGCAGTTAGGAGCTCACGATGCTGGTCTGATTTTTTTCAGGTTCCCAGTGAGCAGGTGCTTCTCAGAAGACCACACGCGCTCTGGGAAAGCTTCACCTTCCAGGAGTTAGAACACAACATGAACTGCAACATATTATTATAGCTACCTGTTAAAAGTTCTTGTTGAAGTTAAGTTTAAAGTCTTGTTCCAGTTACAAGTTAGTTAATTTAAAGTTCTTTTTTAAGTAGCGTGGTTCTTTAACAAGATGGCAAAGTATGCCTGAACAGCTGTGTGCATGTAACAGCTTCTGAGAATAGAACACAGCAATAACTGCAACACATTTAACGTAGCTAGCTGTTAAAGTTCTAATGAAATGTTAACGTTTTTTTCCAGTTAAAAGTTAGTTTTAGGCTGTTGTTGAAATAGCGTTGTTCTTTAACAAGATGGCAAAGTGTGCCTCCTTTGTTGTGTACCTAATAAAACAAAACTTCACTTTATCTCAAGAAAATTGCCCTGCAGACTCCGAAACCCAGCTTGTGCCAGCAGCACCAACACAAAGAACTGAACATCGCATAATCAATCCCTCGCGAAGTGAATTTTACAAGAAACTTGTGCGGGGAATGCAAAATGAGAGGAACACAATTTACACATCTCACCTTACTGAATAAAGAACACAGAATGGCTTCAGAAAGCTTTAAAGGAAGCGTGAAATTTTTTACCCATTCGTTAAGCGGAAACTACCTACTTAACCATGCAAATTTGTTAAAAAGGCCAAAACAAACCTCTCTGTACAATTGCATAATGAGGTAAATCAAGAACATGAACTGAAATTAGGCGTTTCCAGAGATTTACTGTTAGCTATCAACTAGAACAAGCAAGTTGCCTGGCAGAGCTTTGCGAGTCACTTTGTTTGCCATCTCGTTTTCATAATGAACTGAAATTACACGTTTCCAGAGATTTACTATTAGATGTCAACTAGAACTTGCAAGTTGCCTGGCAGAGCTTTGCGAGTCGCTTTGTTTGCCATCTCGTTTTCATAATGGCAGTGTGCTGGGGATATCTAATGTCAAAGGAGATTGGCTGATGGTTAGTTTTCCTAAACAGACTTGAGAGATTTTTGTAGGACTGGTTTCAAGCCTGTGAATGTCACCCATCGCCCATCTATTCGTCACAACATTTATTATAAAGATATTTTCTTTGATGCCGTGCAGCTCTGCCACTGTGGAGACTGTTGTCCATTGAAGGTGATAGGAGAGAATTTGCCCTGCAGAAGTGGCACACAGAAACCAAAGGAGGAGCTGTGGTTTCAACATATTTAGAGTGAATAAAGTTTATTCTCGCTCTCCTTTGAACATGAACCATGGGTGAAGATTTTGCTCTCTTGCGAGAATTTTGAATTATTTATTGCAGAGCTGCTTGCAGTAGCACAGCCTGTGGCACACGGTTCTTTGCAATAATGCGGGACATAAATCACATGATCGCTTTTGCAAGTGCGTGTAATAAATCATTTGCACTAGCAAATGCAGGTGTAAATGCGTGCAGGCATAAACTGATCTTCCAAGCGCAACAGCTGTTGCAGTAATATGAGGCTAACATGGTTTTCCTACTGATGTTGGCTTCAGCTGTTGTAACAGCACATTGCCAGGCATCTTTTTCCTGAGTACCGTAGAATACAGTATCTGAGCAATAATATCACCACCCCCCCCCACCCCCCCGCAAAGATGAAAATTTTCTTTAGCTGCATAATATGTTTCAGATGGAAAATGTCTTTGCGCAAGCGTGAAACAAAAGCTGCTGAAAATGTACAGTGGGAGTCATAAAGGCATGAAAAAACCATGGTAAATCTCAATTTCGGATGAAGTAAGTGCTAGGATGTACAACAAAAAATGCAGCACTACCTAAGGATCGCAAGCGGCATTGCCTGTTGATATTTTGGCACCACCGTAATTCTGATTCAGAGTTGTCAGATTGGAACCAGATGCAATCACTACCTGTGAGTAAACACAATTGATGGCTAGCCATGACACTGCCTGCACTTCCTCGTACAGTCTTCAAGTTCTCGGGAAGTTCCGCTTTAAAAAGTCCATCCCTAATCAACAGGGGCTTTTGCATGTAAATGGTCACTTTTAGAGTACTTGCAATTGAGTTGAACAAAATGGCAATATGACCTTTCAGACATTTGTTCCATTGACAATGGGTCAAGCTATGAGGTGGGGGTCAATACGCGCACTGCCATATTTACCCGATTTTGACACGCACTTCTTCGTGCTCGAAAATTGAGCCGTGAAACAAATGCGCGTTAGAATCGGATGCAAAACCGAAACCAAGCTATGAACCGTCCCATCACAATGTGCTGATTGCACTTTTCTCCGCTAGTAGTTATAATTCTGGAGACAATAGAGACCTTTAATATAGCGCATGAGCGCTTACGTACGTTATACGCCAGCATTTAGCAGGAGGTTACAGCAGAAGTCGCATGAGCACACTTTTAGTTTATCATATGCCTACAAGAATGCAACGATAGCACAGGCAGCAGTGGCGCCATTTGGTGTTGAGTTCTGGAAATAATTTGTGACAAATTTTTCACACTTAGCCAAGGTTATCCAAGTCGTATAGCGTAGACAGCCAGTTCCATGGCCTGTACAGTCGAGCCACGGCCTAATTTTTTTTAGGTTACTGAACCGAGAAAGGTTTTTAATAACATCATACTGATTTTTTTCGAACCTTTCTGCCTATCACCCTAACGACTACACTTGGCAAGGCTATGACCACTATGATTACCTGGGCGTAAAAGTCCAAATCAAGGCAATCCACAGGCGGCGGTCGCAGAATCGAAAACAGGTTAAGTTTATCCCTCATTCGTTCTACTGTCAGTGATAGGAGGAAAAGCGAATATCACGCGTACCATTTAAAGTCAATGAATATGCCTAAAAACCGAATAGCATTGACGAATTCTCTCCAAAGCGGGGGATGTGGGCGATGCGAATTTTAGAAGCTATTTTTCTTAGCGCAAGCAGCAGCACGCACGCTAAATTTGAAAAACAGCGTACGTAATGCGAACGTAAAAGCTCAATTTGAAATATCGTTTGGCGCATGCACAGTACGAAGAACACTATTTTATAGACCTCCTGCATGTTTGAAAACAAACGACGTGGCGCTGGACTCGCTAGCGGGCTCGTGGTATGCAAAAGATCGGGGAGTGGCGTTGCGTATAGGTGTTGAGCGCGGGTTTTCAAGGCTTGTAGGCGCGTTTCCAGTTTCTGCGAATCATAGCAATGGTCGATGCTTCCAACTTAGTAATTTGTCGAAGTACACGAGCTCGCGTTGGCCACGTGCGGCGTATTCAGAGAAATAGTTTGCCACTTTGTATTGTGTATATGGTTAGTAGTAAACTTGTAGAAAGTGTTCCTTCCGTTGGTTTATACGCTAGGCATTGAGTAAAACAAGTTTTGACACTCTGCACTAGCCGGAATGATTTTACTTCGGGACAGTAGTGAGGCGAAGCGCTGGTGTTGCTTCGTCGGAGCAGACGTGCGCTCATCGTCTGTTGGCATACGTGTCGCGCTGTGCGAAAAGTGGGGACAGCGTCGTGTCTCTGATCTCCTCTGTCTCGCTTAAGCGCTGTTTTTAGCCGCATGACCACGCACCAGCCATGCCGACTTGTCCTCTTGTTTAGCTGGTCGATTTGGTGAAAATTTTTTATTTCTAGAATTATTGTCTTTCCTAGCCCTGGAGTCTTGTTTCGTGATGAAAAATTATACCAAAATATTGAGTACAAATTTATAAATTACGCTATTTAGATGTGTGGTCATCAAAAATTGTGAGGTAATTTCTTTGATTTCAGTGCCGCATTTCTTTGACCAAAGCGAAAGCGAAGAGGCCATAAACGAGGGAATGAACTTTAAGGTTCGTTTTCTGACCTCTCACATTTTCTGCGACTGGATCACTCACCTTCGTAATTCCGTAACGCATGAAAATAAAATGATTCCATTTGTCACAAACTTTTCCTGAGACGTTGAGGAACGTAATAAATATCTCGATTTTTTTTCCTACACGGGCAGTACTATGTTAGTTTTTTTTTTGTAAGAAACGTTTTCATGTAACTATGCATGCATATATGTTCTGATCATCTAGAAAAATAACTAATTGCGTCATCATACAGTACAGGGCTTTGTGTACATGCTGGCATACAAAAAACTGCGCACTATCTACTCAATTATTTAAGACCTTGGGGTGACTTGACGAGGGTGTTAATTATAATTACCCAGAACTGCACCAGGTATAGCTAAAAATAAAAGGCATTACTGAAACTAGCGTAGGAATTTCATATTTGCACCAAGTTTAGTTACATATCGCATGCATAAATAACGAAAACACTTTTCATTACCGCGTCCCCTCTCAATCTCGCCACGTGTCTGTTAGTAGCACGCCTGCGGCTGCTTCTTTCCAAACAAGCATCGCGATCATGTACTACCTCATGAAACCTGACACATGCATGGTGCATTGAAAAAGCATATCGCGTTTAGCACACTTCAGGTGCGCTATTCTAAGCACGCCAACGCGACCGCGCAAGATTGACACAACTTACCAGACTTCTTTCTACTCGAATCAAATATTTACGTCATCGTATCAAGAAACAGTTTCAAGTAAATTTAAGTGTCATAAAACACGCCATTAAAACACGCTGTGGTATTAACAAAAGAACGCATTCCTTGGGGGCGAGTGAACCTGCCGGCGCCCCGTGCACTCAGGCTCAAGGTGATAAATACGTCTGCAGCTACATATGCTTTTTTTCCTTGCGCAATTATCAGCCTACTATCCTGATGTTTAGGGGAATAAACGCAGTAACTTGCATGCTATTAAGTCCATTGAGTGGCAGTGCCGATCGACTCCCAGACTTCGCGCTTTACTACCGTGGCCCAATGCCTATTAGCCAGTTTCCTAACGCGGCATTTATGTGCGAGAAACCTATCGAGGCTAATTTAATTTTTTTTATGCTACTACGTGGATCCAGCAGTGACGCAGCTGGTCAATACATGCTGCTTCTGCAGTGCACAGGCTTGAAGCAGCCGCCGGTAGCTGCGGTAAGCACGGGCCAGCGGAACCTGTTTTGCCTACCATGCGAAAGTCGCTGCTGACATCAGCGCCAGCGCATCTTCGTGACGTCGCGGGGTGAAGGAGGTCTATGGGCACCGTGCAGGAACCCAGGTGGCAGCACTCTCGGCAAACAGACAGCGCCGCCGGTGGCCGCCGGAGCAAATCCGTTGGGAGAGTCGCGGCCGTCGGAAGGTTTTCGGGATTGTTGCAGCAAGGTGGCGGCAATTTCGGCTAGTTGGAGTGACACAGCGATGGATAAACAGTGCGGCAACATGAATACACCAGACAGAGAGACAAGGACGAGTCCTGGCTTTATGCTGGGCGTTTATTTCCAAGTAGGAAAGCACGAGAAACAGAGCAGACGACACAAGGATAAGGGTGCCCAAGAATAAGGAGGAAAACACAACAAAACCAAGGAGAGGGGATAAGAAAATGCGATGCAAAAAGAAGTAGAAAAATACAGAATAAGATTTGTGGCCGCCCCCACGTGTGGTACAGCGCGACACAAAGCCAGCCACAAGCACGTCGACCGAACGGGACGGCCGGGGGAAGATTGTTGTGAGAGGTGGGGACGTACTTAGTCGAAAGCTAAAAGAAAAAGAACGCTGCCAAGAAGGTGCCCCTGGAGGAGGAAGGAAAAGGTGCGGAAGAAGAAGAAAAGGAATGAACGGACGGGGAGCTGAAACGGAGAAGTGGAAACAAAATACGAGAAGCTGACGAAAGGTCTGAAAATTCGCGTACGTCGGCCGGCTCTCCCTGTCTGTGCGAATAATTGAGGTAACTCACGTAGTAGACAGGCAGAATTATTTTCAAAGGTTTCAATTGTCTCTCCGGTGGGGCACATTCCTCTTCTCCTGATGACAGAACAGTCCTTAAAGGACGGCATGTAGCGGCGGTCTCCACAGCGAACATCAACAAGACGCCATTTGATCATTCCCTCCACATCGCACTGGTATGCGCACAGGAGGTAGCTGATTCAGCATATTAGGCAGACTCTTACAAATGTTCCGATTGGAACATACGAATTCGAATTTTTTTTTCACTTGCCGTCAAGATACACCTGACTTAAAAATTTTTGTTTTCCCGTCTGTATGGTTAGAGAGGAAATCATCGCAACTATAAAATTTTTTATCCTTTTACTTAAGGACTGAATTATTATTGGAAAATGGACACATTTTAGCCTGTGTCGAAGCCGAGTGTTTGTGGGGCACTTCCCCGGAAAAAAAAAGTTGCAATCATCAAAAGAGAACAAAAGTACTGACAAAGACTTGCTTTACAATTAGAGGAGAGCACTGCAACAAGACAGGAAGAGGAGAGTGAAGGAAAGGTAGAAAAAAAATGAGAAGGGAGGGGGAGGTTGTCAAACCACTTGAGAAGGGAAACGGCGGTGGAGCTGGAAGAAAAGGGTGTAGGTGCGGAGAAAAAAAAAGAACAAAAAGTGTAAGGACGCTCAAAAAAAAAAAACTAAAGCAAATGAACCTATTTTATTCAAGAAAGAGAAATAAAAGATAACGTATTGAAATACAATTCTAAGCAAGAGAGACATCAGAAAACAACGCATTGAAATACGGGAAGCTGATCAAAACCTTACATCGGCCAACTTGCCAGATTTGAAGAAGAAGCGGCATTTCTCGGTAGACGGAACAATGACGTAGTCTTGTGCAGTAATTTCAAAGGGATATGTTGTTTATTTTATTTGCTCAGATATGACAGCGAAGTTTGGTGCCTGACAGCGGCGCCGGCTACTTCTTTTCACATATTGGAAGAAATCACTTGTATTCGCGACCTAAATGTCAAGCAAACACAATATACACACTACGAATCTGGTGATGCGGTTTCCGTATTTCACGGTCACTGCAGCGAACGCCAATGTGCCAGTTCATTACTTTTTCTACATGGTGCTGGTGCTTACGCATGCTATAGCGGACACAGTGACCCGTTTGGAGAATATAGACCAAACCACGGAGCGTTATGGAATAACTATCTACGTCGGCGCACGCCACAAGACGCGTTCTGCGGTTCCTAGTGCAGGCCCTTTCCTTCTGTCGGGTAGGCTAAATGGCAACAAAAAATACGAGTGCAACATTGTGGAATAGCTTGATTCTTTTAAGATGGCGAGAAAAATTACGAATGCAGGGGTTTGTAGAGTGCCTTATTTTTCTCTTTTAGGAACAACGTCATGCGGCGAATACTGACATGATTGCCGGCTCACTGCCCGTCGGGACGAGAGCCATCCACTGTTCCTGTCGCTTTTCTTCGTAGAACTTGTTTGCGGACGTGAAAAACATTGTCCCTGGCGAGTTCAAGTATGTGCTATTGCAGACTCCTGCGCTGCAATTCATCTGCGACCACAGAATATCACCAAAACAACAAACGAAGAATACGACGCGCTCCCGGGCAGTTTTGCCGCATCTGAGCGGCGCGGGCCGGCGCGCGTCTCCCACCCGGTCTGCCCATTTCGCCGCGAGGGGCGCGCGCATCGCGCCGGAGTTACTCCTGCACGGTGCCTATAGTGTTCGCTATGCCTTTGCGTATGTCTGCGTACGCCCTACTAACAGTCTCCGAACCACGAATGACCAACCTGCAGTGCCCGGGCGGAGCTGTGATTGGTCCATCAAGCGCCTAAAAACTGCTGCTGTAAGCCGCTTCGGCCACTACAAGCATGAAACCACATTCTGAACGACCAAAGGCCCCTGTTTGGCTGATAAAATGACGCCAGCTGCGGCGCCTACTACCTTTGTCGGCGCCGCCCCAGCTTCCAGAAATTTCGTGCTTGGTTTTTCGATCGACAGACCGTGCACACGCGTTGGCGGCTTGGTTAATGTGCTTCCGCCTTCGGCGATCGTCTCTCCCCTGCTCCCCCAATCCCTCTGAATGGACTCCTTATTGAAATTGTAATGTTGAAAGGAAGCTGTGCCGGCCGTTGCTCGTGGCATTTTGCCGCGCCGCGTAAATCAGCGTGTGCCGAATCGTTCTTCTCCCGTTTGCGACCGCGTTTCAATTCAAACAGTGATGTGTGATGTTGAGTAAATGGTGCAGCGTAAGAGCAAATAGTGTGTAGTATGGTGTGCTACGTCGCGTGCGATTCATGACCAATCCCGCGAAAGTTAAGGACTCTGGAGAAGTGGAGGGGAGACGGCGAATAAGGCACTGAATTGCGCTACACAACCCACTGAATTCCAAGCAACTGCAATGGACCCCCGTCAGGCGGCGAATTTATAACGTCATTTCGGACGAATGACATTAGCCAGAGTTGACTTCCTCGCTTGCGCCGTTGGCACGTGACTAAAGCTGTAATGTCATTTGCTAATGTTTCCAGTGAGGATTCCCCGAGGAGAGGCGGCGGCGGGTCGCTGTGCGCGCTGCACGCAGAAGACTAAACCCATGTCCGCCTCCGTTCGGCCCTGCGTGTCCAATCGGCGGTCGCCTATGGTTGAAATACCGCAGCAGCTGCGCTCAAACATCGCATTACCGAGAAGTGTAATCGCCGGCCAGTTTTTTCATGCTCACGCCCTCCTCCGTGGCATTCTCCTGCGGATTTAATTCTGTGCAGAGATGGCTATTGGTTAGATTCTTTCAGGCGTCACACAGCTACCATGGCCGCGGTCAGTCAGCAGCCTCGCTCCGGCGGGCCAGGTACATACGTCGTAAGTAAGCTCCGGCCCCTGGCGAATTCCCGCGCGTCTCAGCGATGGGGCAGGCGGGAGATCGCCGACCTTTGAGCGTGCAAAAAATGACAACAGGAGAAGGAAAGGCACGAAGACGCCGAAATTCAAATTTTGACCACACATAACTCAGCTTCTGCAAAACAAGGTAGAACGTTGGGCCAGTTGGTACTTCATTTTTTTCCATCGTCAAACAGCGCACAAAAAAAAACACCAGAAATGCTCTTGTCCATGTCGTTCCTTCCAAGTGTCCTGGTGTTTTTTGTGCACTGTTTGACGTTCGAAAAAAATGTTCGACAAAACGCATTAAAAAGTTGGAGGACGCTTAAGCTTCGCCTTAAAGAGCGGGCCGCGACAGCGTGTTGCAGCGCTGCCAGGGAGTCCACGGAACGCCATCTTCCGTTCGGCGCGACGCTTTGCCCGCTGGAAACACCATTGAACGGATTGTTCTTTTTTTAATCGTTTCAATAATTTTTTGATCAATTACACACTATAAATTTTCTTAATAATATTGTAATACAATGGATTGAGGCGTACCTAACGCGCAGACAGCAGTTTGTTTTTTACACACTATAAATTTTCTTAATATTATTGTAATAAAATGGATTGAGGCGTACCTAACGCGCAGACAGCAGTTTGTTTTTCTTAATAACGTTGCCAGCTCAAATAAAAATGTACGATCAGGTGTTCCACAAGGCTCTGCGATAGGTCCTTTGCTTTTCTCTTTGTATGTTAGCGATATGAGCACCGGCTTTTCACCAGAGGTAACGATTAAACATTACGCAGATGATACTATTATATATTGTACTGTAAAATCTTGTGATGATCAGAAGAGACTGAATGACCATCTGGACATAATCAGTACCTGGTGCAAACGGTGGCAAATAGATGAACACAGAGAAGACCGTTTGTATGCATATGACGCGTAAAAAACAACCCCTTGTATTTTCTTATAAAATTCATGATGTCATTCTAAAAGATGTCGCTGAGTACAGGTACTTGGGCTTGTGTCTCAGATATGATCTAAATTGGTCATCGCATGTAGATCAAGTTTGTGATAATGCGATCAGAAAGCTTTGGACGCTACGGAAGAAACTAACTGATGCCACGCCAGATGTCAAGTTGTTAGCATATAAAATGACAGTCCTGCCACTATTTACTTACGCAAGCCCCATTTGGGAGCCATACACTGAGCAGAATATTTTGAAATGTGAACGTGTGCAGAACAAAGCTCTTAGGTTCATTTATAATGCCTATTCTAGAATACAGTCAGTTTCAGAACTAAGAATTAAGGCTGGATTAACCACTGTTAAGAAGAAAATGAAAAACAATAGGGTTGTTTTCTTTTATCATATTTTAAGTGGCTATTACAAAGTAAACCTCGAAAGGTACATTGTAGCAGACAGTTCCATCCAGTCAAGGACAAAACACAGCAAACATATCAAACCACTGACTTACAGGACAGACTCTTTTCATTATTCTTTTCTCATGAGGACAATATACGACTGGAACAAACTACCCAATGGAGTTATAAATTCTGAGACTAAGGGCTTTGAAGCTGCACTACGGGAATATTCTATGAGGGCATAAAAACATGTCTTGTATACTAGCCTTGTTACCTGTCACCCTCTAAGTGATCTATGTACATTGCTCTCTGTTTTCTTTTATTTAACTTCTGTCAGTCGGACCTACTCTTAATTACAGTTGTTGTACTTTGCTATTACGGCCACGCGCCTCTCTTCTTCACATTGCACCACAGCGGCTGACGTTTTTGTGCGCTATTCAAATATTTTTTTTTCCTGCCGTCAGTGACGTGCAAAAATTTCTAATGTTCAAAGAGTCGTTTTGTTTTTGATTGTATTTTGCATGCAAAAGTTCTAACAAGATGTGTACTTTGTAAAACTGCAACTCCTGCCTAGGCCTGTGCCGGCAGTATGAATAAATAAATAAATAAATAAATAAATAAATAAATAAATAAATAAATAAAAATACCATCATTAATCATTGGCTTCTTAATTCAGAGCAATTTGACACCAAGCTTTGAACCCCTTTTTCAATTTTTCATTTCTTTGATTAATCAAATACAATGATTCCATAAAACTCGTCATCATCTATCACACAGCGACCAATCGTCAATCACTAGAACCACAAATTACCATGATACGATTTCTTTTACGCAGCCCTCGATTATTTCCGACACATGTCCGGTGCCGACTACTAGTACGCCGACGGCTTTTCGACCGAACGAGCTGCATACGCTGTCGCGTAAAAATTCTTGCTGGAGGATATTCGTGAAGCTGCGTCTTTTAACATCCCAGGAGTATCGCACATTTATTGAGAGCCTCTTTAATTAGGGAATCCACATAAGTCGGAATGCTAGCAGCCAACGCCCAAGCAAGGCTATGGTGCCGGACTCTCGCACCGGGTAATTTTGACGGGATCCCGATGGGGGCCATGTGGAGGTGTGACTGGCACGGCTGAAAATAATGCGCATAGCCGCAATCCTTGAGCATGAAATGCAGGAGGCATTCCTGTGCACCTCCGACGTGTGCGCAAAGATATTTGCAACAACGATCAGAGAGTCTGATTGGTGAATAATAATCCGGCCGCATAGCCCAGTGATCAGCCGGTTGAACCCGGCTAGGTGGGGATTTGGATGCTATAATTGGCGCGTAGCTTGCCTTTATTTTTAGAAGGCCCCCTGTCATACCGGCACCAACACACATCCCCCCGCTTCCGTCTGTGTGGTGAATCTATTCTTCCAGTGCGCACTTTCTGTCCGGTGTTACTGCAGCGAGGCCTCCTGAGATGGGACGCTGTGCTTGCCAGGGCCACTATCGCTTCGCCAGGAGTGAATGCTCTATGGATGCTGAGCGCCGACCACCTGACGGACCTAAGCAAATACATCAACGAAGAACTGTGGGAGAAGGGCCAGCTGCCGTCGGCTTGGAAACAGCGAACATCATCACTATCCCTAAGGGAGGAAAGCACTATAGAGAGTCTCCGTCCAATCTCCCTCACTCCTTTGCAGGGAAAGGTCTGTGAACGAGTAATTCATCTGAGGCGTCAAAATGACATAGACGAAAACAACCTATGTCCTTCCTGCATGCTGGGCTTCCGCAAGGGACTCTGCACCCAGGATGTCTTCCTCCCTATCAAAGAAGTCATAAATACCATCCCCAAACACGGCGAAAACATCCTACTCGCAATAGACTTGAAAGCAGCATTCGACAATTTAGGCCACCACACAATATTACAAGAATTAATCAATATCAACTGCGGGGAGAAAATCTTCAACTATGTGAAGGCATTCCCTTCAGATCGCACATCCACCATAGGAATTGGAGAGATCCGATCATCAATGGTACCCATGCACAAGAAAGGCACGCCGCAGGGCTGTAAAGTCACTCAAATGCTGTTCAACACAGGAATGCTCAACTTAACCAAAAAGCTCTTAACCCGCGAAGATATCGGCTTCACCTTCTACGCGGACAATATCGCCATATGGGCTACACAGGGATCCTTGGCGTAGAAGGAAGAAGCTCTGCAAGCAGTTATAGGTATACGGTCGAAGAATTTGCCGAAGAGGCAGGTCTTCATTGCTCCCTGGAGAAATCCGAACTTATCAGGTTACAAAGGAAAAATAAGTCCCTAGGAGAGATTCAAATCTACCTACGAAGCAAGAAAATTCAGGAAAAAGAAAAGATCAGAGTTTTGTGGCTGTGGTTACAAAGCAATCTGAGAGAAGATCATGCAGTCAAAACTCTCAAGGCCACGGGCAACCAAATATCAAGATTGATTAGAAGGGTAACCTGGCATTGAAAAGGAATGAGGGAGGAAAACACCCTCCGCCTAGTCCAAGTCCTATAGTCGTAAGCAGGATTACCTACGATTGTAATCAAGAGATAAGAATCGTTGATAGGAGGGCCATTATTGATGCCATAAGGGGAGACTATAACACTGACCTGAACATCCTGCCAACGACATCAACGGAACGTCTTTTGGCACTCGGGGTACACAACACCTTCGAGGAGCTCACGGAGGCGGTTCTGGAGGGTAAAAAAAACACCTAACCACAACACAAGCAGGTAGGGATATTCGGACCAAACTGGGGCTATGGCAGGCACTACGAACTAGTGAGAGCAAGTCCAAAATTTCGACACCTGCAAGAGAAAATATCTATGTAAACCCGATACCCAGACACATGCACTGTTATAAATCGGATAGCATGGCCGGTTGGTTCGATGCAGGGTAGCGTTGTTAGGCCGGAGAAAGGATGAGGAAGGATGGAAGCTGACATTTGGGGAATGAAGACACAAACAGGGCTGCCACCAGTTGTTATAAATCGGTTAGCATGGCTGGTTGGTTCGATGCAGAGTAGCGTTGTTTGGCCGGAGAAAGGATGAGGGAGGATGGAAGCTGACATTTGGGGAATGAAGACACAAACAGGTTTACTGCACTTAGGGAAACTTATTCAAATATATTACGAAAGAAAGAACCAACAGTCAAGAATTAAAAGTTCCTAGTGTCGAGCGACGGGATGAGCCTGTCGCCAAGGCCCAGAGCCACTGGATGAGCCATCTCGCTAAGGCCTAGAGCGATCGTTCGTACTCAGGACGCTCGTTAAATACACTGAGGCTTCGCCTCTTTCACCACACAAGACACAGGTCGGAAGAGTTGCCGACCGCACGTAGCCCGCAGAGCCCCGTGGGATTGGGAGAGGAGGATTCGGAGGTCCACTGCTACTTCATCCGAAGCTGTCAATCACGGCCCGCTTCCCCCTTCAACTGTACACCATCAGCCGCGTCTTGCGAGGAACTGCAGACGAAGGAAAGGTCATCTCCCCTTCTTCGTGTGCGTGGGAAAGATGGCAGCGGCTGCTTCCCTGGGAGGCACTTTTTTTTCGCAGGGGTCCTCGTGGGTCAACGGTCTGTCGAAATTGCCGCTTCCACGTGGTCATCCCGGTCGTTGAATTTTCGCTTTAATCGCTGCCGGGCGATGAATCTTCGTTTTAATCGCCAGTGTGGATACCGTTCATAACGGCCCTACGAGCGGCAGAGTCAAAGCACTGGCAAAAAAAAAACTATCAAATCAGCTAGGCCACACCGCCGCTGTCACCGGCCTCCCCCGCGCCAAATTTCCAGCTGTCGAGTGTGCAACTCCTCACGACGTCGACGCTCCTCTGCTTCGATTTCTGCACACTGTGACCGATGACGTGCTTTTTTTCTCTCTCATTTTCCCCATTCACTGTATCGTTCGTCAAGGTAACGGCCATCGATAATTTCAAGGGGCCACACCGGTGAAAACACCCGTAGTGTGTTTTTTTCTTCATCTCCTTCATAGCTGCACGAAACGAGAGGAAAGGGGGGAAAGAGCGAAAGGCTAGCATGCAACGGACCGTATATCGTTATGCCGGTGTAAGGTCACATGTCCCCGAAAGTCGTGCATGCCAATAGCTTTCAGGGCGCTTGGAAAAAAAAAATTAGGGGCACAATTAAGCTCCGCCTTATGGGTATGACGCGACAGCGTTAATGGCTCCCTCCAGCTGCCTGGGACCCTCTTTGCATATCGCTTCGCAGGCTGAAGCCACTATACATTTTACAAAGCAGTTTTGGCACTTTTCCCTGCTTTTTTTTTCTTTCTACAATTCCACAGCACTTGAGGGTAGGTAGAATAAATAAATATCTAAGGAGCACCACTCACATCAAACTGCTTGTGCAAATTGTGCACATTCTTTTTCTTTCTGCCAGGAGAGTCCCCGGTTCGTGGTATCACTGGTGGTGCACGGTCGGACCGGCTCGGACTCGTCCATCTTGGACATTGTTGAGGCCAACCCATTCAAGCACCTCGTCTACCTCTCACTCAAGCTGTCTCGTGCACCAGACGCGGTCATCCGCAAGCATTTGACGACAACCATGCACCTGCTCAAGGTATGGGCTTGGAAGCCATGCATCTTTTGGATTTGTCTGCAAAGCTATAGTTGCGTGCATGGGCTCCTGCATCGCGCCCATTCCTAGTTAACGTATTCTTACTCATTTGTCTCTAGTTTGCCTCTTGCCTCCTGAGCAAACTCTTCTTTATTGGGGAAATATGTACCTTAAAAGAAAGAACACGCGATGGCAGAAATTGTAGTGACAATAATTTGCATGCCTGGCTGTTATTGGAATGAGAATGGCCATGACACTGTTGACTGCACTGTATTTAAACACAACTTGGAACATTCTTGATAGTACATTTACATTGTCCAAGGCAGTTCCAGACATTGCAGGAGTGGTCATGCTTGACAACTGTTCTGAAACGATCTAAGCACGTCTAGTGAGCCTGCGCAAAATAGTGGACCCCACGTGATGAACAGAAAATGACTGTGTTGCATGCGAATGGCAGTAAACAAATTACCACTTGAATGAAAGTGAAACAGAACTCATCGCATTATTACACGGCTTGCGCCCTTCGAAACCAGTGTACTGTGGTGGAATTTTTCTTTTTGTACATCTGGGGCTAAACCACTGCACCAAGCACATTCCATTAACAACCACTCCAATGCCCTCAATGTCATCATCAATGTCCGGAGCTTGAATCGAATTATGGAAAAAAATATTGAATTTTTGTGCAAAAGCACTACTTAACAGGGTCAAACCCAATGAAGAATCTTGTGTGAAGCCTCAGAATAACATGGGTAATTGGGTTAGATTGGAGGAGCGTTGCACAAGCTGCAAACAATGGGAGGAAGCTCAGGTAAGTTCAGAGGAGCGTCACGCCAGCTGTAGCCAATGGGATGAGGGCGTAGCGCCAGCTGCCGCCGAGTGGAGAGATGGTGTGACGATGAAGAGCGAGAAGCGTGGTTTCGCGCACGGGCAGATGCCCGAAGGAAGAGGCGAAGAATGAACTCATGTTTTCACACGTCTACTCAGTTTAACTAAGTTAAAACCCTACCAATTTTTTAACTCCACATTTTCTGGGAATAAATATATCGTTTCCGCTGAACAAACTGCAACAAAGCCTGCATCTCTCTTAAAGTTTTTCTTTTGAGCTGTGGACGCTGGCTGGTATTTTACCCTTGCGATCCTCCCCCATTCAATGACGAAAACAGAAGGCTCGAGGCGGCACTGAGGACCTCTGAGACGGACTTCCACGCACGCCTGCACCAGTACCAAGAGGTGACGACGGAACGGTCACGGGAGCTGGAGCATATCCGCTCCCTCCATGCCTCCCAGCTGGCTTCGCTGCGGGAGCTGCACGAGCGGGAGCTCACAGCCGAGAGGGAGCAGCACGAGCGGGAGCTCACGATCGAGAGGGAACAGCACAAATGGGAGCTCACGGCCGAGAGGGAGCACCACAAGCACGAACTGGCAGCCGAGAAGGAGAGTGCACGCAAGGTTAGCAAACCAACAAAAGGGGGGCTAGTCATTAAAATTAGCAGCGTAAAAACAGGCAGGCGCAGAAGCAAGGCATAAAAAAAGACAAAGGTAGGTGCTGACTAGCAGCTGAAGTTTATTCTACAGTCGAGCCCGCTTATAATGAACATGAGCGTCACGCGGCATCCGTTCGTTATATTCCGAAGTTTGTAGTAAGTGGCACAGCTTTAAAGAGAGTTGCTTGTCAAAAAACACAATTTTTTCTTTGCAAGAAAGTCCGTGATGGACGTCTGTTTTTGCAGCGCAGATGCGATGAGTGAGGTTTCTAGTTTATTTAAAGGAGAAGCGTGCTCTTCGCCGAGGCACTTGGCATAGACAAGTTGTCTGAGGCCCTCTATGTAGGCCATTGCTACGGGCGCGCTTATGGACGCTGGCTCCGAAGTTTCATCCTCATCCGATTCCTCCGCGTCACTCTCGTTCGCACTTCAGAAACAATGTCCTCGCTTGTGCACGGTTCCGCGGTGCCGGCGTTGTCAGCGACAGAAATAAAATCATTCCAACCGACGTCATGACTCCCCATGTTGGAGTCGACAATGCGCTGCCACAAATCGCCGCCGGGCTGGTCATCTTCTGAAGCATCAGGCTCGGCATCAGACACTCGACGAAGCCGGCCTTGCAGAAACATTTCCGCTCGCCAGTGGCCGTCACCTCCGTCCAGGCCGCTTGCGTCATCTCTACCGCTGAATACAATGGAAATGGGCACGGTGTTCCCGTCCGCCATCCCGAATAACAACCAGGGCCCGAGATTTGAAAGAAGCCAACAAAACGTCCGCACCACAACAAGAGGGACCAAAAAAAGATATCTTTTTTTCCCTGCGGGTATTTTTCCTGTAGACGCAGCATCTTCTAAAATCACGATCCGTTTGAAGGCTTTTGCGCCATTCCGCTTACACGGCCAAATAATTTTCTATGCTTGAGACGCTGTTCAATCCATTTCTGGTCTTGACGAAGATGCTCAATAATGCCTTCTATGCTCCTCTTCTAAAAGCTCCCATTCTCTCCTTGCTTCTAGACATTCCTTTCTATCGCTTAATCTTTTATGAAGGGCTGAACCAGCGCTGGTGGAAAGTCAAAATGGTAGCAATGCGAGGGCACTGTTCGATGGCATAGCTGCACAGATTTTTGTTGGCTTGTTTGTTTATTTTTACATACAGCCTCGAATGAAGCTATGGGGGAAGGAAATAAAAAATGTGGAAACAAATCAAAACAATTCGCGGAATCTGAGATACAGTTGAATCTTAATGTAATGAAGGGGCCCGGTGATTACTTCACGAAAGCCGTAGCTTCGTAATAGCCCGCATTGACTGAGCTTGCAAGGGAAATCGTCATTCCTTCGTTATATCCTTTACTTCGTTATAAACCGTTTCATTATAACGAGGTCCGACTATAATACGGAAGCACTAATAAACGCACAACAAAAAGATGGCAGGTACAAATAGCAGAATCGAAAAAAAACCCTTCATAGGCAGAGCATGAGTAGGGCCAGAGCGGGATTTCCAAACTTCTTTAGAGCACAAAAAAAAAACTATCTGATCAAGTGATTGCAAGGACTTAAGGTTGATGTTCAGTGCGTGATAGGCTCCTAATTGTGATGGTCTATAGAGGTTTCCAAATGACTCGGATCGCGTAAGGTTTATTAATGTGTGCAAAAAGTTTGGACGTTCAATGCAAACTCGTAAGTAAAGTGAGTCAGCCTCAGATCAGACAGATGAGAGACCAATGAATTAATGTTTATTAAGAGAGGATTTGCAAACATAAACGGCATTAGTGGATAGCACGCAATGCAATTACGTCTGAAACGTTCTGAAAGAAGTGTATTGCTCATTTTTGGTCTAGAGTCAATCTGCCAATGTCTAGTATGCCAGCCTTCAGCGCCGTATTGAACTGCTCGGCAAATTCCACGATGAACCGGACACGACGGTGTACTCTTTGGTGAGGCTGACTTGCAGAAGAAACAACAAAGCACGACAGCGATGTTGGAGACGCGAGATATATCCTCGTCCACTGTTACATGTTTCTGCAAAAATAATGGGCTGCATGGTTTTCCTGCTTAGCGTTTTTTTGTTTGTTTTTCATGGTTGGCTGTTTACAAAACACCGTAAGAAATTATGAGGCACCCATTCAGACGAAGAAAAGCAGACGTTTGTCAGAAGCAAAATTACGCTTTATGCTCAAATTTATCCTGTGAACAGATACATGCGTAATTGCAAGTTTTAATATTTCTGAAAATTCGTGCCTTAAAACATTTCAGATTATGCAACAAAACTAAATTCATAATTGTGTAAACTATGATCGGATGGGGGGCTTAAAGTGGATGACGCCGAAACTTCAGAGGACTTAATGAATTTCTTCTTAGGTTACGAGAATTTTGCGATATTCTGGCGCATGAAATAATGCCACATATGAGTGAGTTTATTCAGAACGAAAGGTCCTAGGCCACTGGCTGGCATGCACGTAAAATGTAACTGAAAGTGTGAGCTTCTTCCATTTCAAATGACCTGGCATGTGGATTTCAAAATAATTTTGTACTTTGCTTTCGTTGCAATGCTATGGTTTATTAAAAATATTTTCACAATTTCAGAGCAATTATTTCTGAGTTTTCGTAGAAAGTGTTGCGGTCAAAATTAACCAATTGCTACTGTACTCAGATACAACTCAAGAACGTAGCTGCCAATTGCACTGGAAGGAGGCACTCCGAGTATTGGTGTGGACCTATTTTCATGCCGTAGTGATCAACCACCTTGAAGTCTACGTCATTACAAGATATATACATCGCAAGGGTAGTTTGTGAGCAATATAAATGTAATACCCCTGTCACACGGACACTGTAAAGGTACTTTGAACTAATGCTCCATTACTCTAAGGACGAACGCGCGCCGCCACACGGACGCGCCAAAGGACACCTAGCTCAAAGGAGCTTCGAAACAAAGCAGCTCGAGTTCGTCCTTCCAGGCTTCAAGGGAGTACTCTCTCTCCCAGCGAGTTAACAGCATAAATAAATTGAGAAAAGAAACGTTCAATTTTCATTTTATAAATTCACTTCATAAGATTAGTGGTGTTTTAAAATATAAGATCATTTGTTTTGTGGCAATATCACCACGCTATACTCTCGTTCCAGATATACGAGCGTCACGGTAAATATGCCGCCATGTCGGCAATGTTGTTTGTTGTTTGTAGCGAGTAGCGACGGAGAGCAGCTCGTCACATCTGCGGTGCTGTTGCCACTAGACTCAGGTCGCCACTGCTCGCCCACGATTATCGCACATCGAGACTGCACTGCTCTTTTTTTTAATACAGTTTCGTGCTTGTTTTTTGTGTGTGTGTGTGTGTGTGCGTTGACAAAATGAGTGGCGGTGAACCTGCGGCGTCTGGCAGTGCCAAACCGATAAAACCGCGCGCCACGTGGACCGAACGGGAGACTTGGGCTCTCATCGCGATATGGGAAGAGCATTTAGATAGCCTCAGGGCAGAGAAGAGATACGCCAAAGTATATGAGGCCATCGCGCAAGGCCTCGCCCGAAGCGGGATTAATAAATCACGCAAACAAGTGCAATCGAAGATTGACAACCTCACCCAAGCATACAGGTAAGTCCTTTGTTGGTCTAGACTTTGGTGTTCCGGGCTGGTTGCTAGTGCGTTTACAGGAATCAATGCGGAGGTGCTGCACGGTTTCGTGAAAGTTTGCGGAGTGAGTTCACAAAGGATTGAGGCGCATTGTAGTCGCCGAGAAGTGGGGATGAAAGGTTTTATTGGAAGCGGCATCACAGTCAGTTATAAATGAATGTGCAACTGCATTTAATGTCCTGACCCCCAACCCGATAGCTATATTACGCTGCTCTTCCGAGATTGCCTTTTCACCGTAAACAATTACATTTTGTACCTAGATCTTTTTGCATGCAGCGAGCTCTTACCACTCACCATTTCCTGCTTATTCTGGCGCTTATGTGCAAATAACAAATGACTTAAACTGTTTCAGGAACTGTGCCAAACAAAGGACAACGGGCTCAGCGCCAGTTGCATGGATTTATTTCTCAGAAATTCACAGGTTTCTGGGCAGCCTGCCAGCCAATGACCATTCATTGGTTGAAGAGAGTATGACAGTACAACAGGTGGGCAGCAGTTTTTTTCGGCACTGCATTAATGCTTGCAATTAATAACCCAAGTGAACGAAAATGCAGTCCATGCCACTACACTCACTTTTACATCAAACCTTGTGCACATTATTGGTTGTATAGCAGCACAGAAATGACACCATATATTAATAGGCACAGAGCACTTCCATGGTCTCCTACATACATTTCCAGACTCATACATTCACTGCTTTCTCCAAAAATGAAATTCTTCATTAATGCAAGGAATTCCGCATGTTGATGTGAACTTGTTCACTGCTGAAAATGTTATACGATTACTGTTCCATACAAAAGGCTGTTTGTGTGCTACGGGTACAGTGCAATAATTTTTAATTGCAATTCAGTGCAACTCTTGAGAAGAAAGTCATTTTTTGAAGAAGTCTGCACAAAAGTGGTTACGTCGAGAACGTTTTGCTGCTTTCATTGCCACCAATACATGGATTATGATAAGCACATGTTAATTCTCTCACATTCGTTTTTTCAGCTCATCGCCAGCATGGAAGCCCGCACAAGCCCCTCTAGGAGCACAACTGAGGATTGGGATGCCCCAGTTTCACCGCATACACCTGCCTCTTGCGCAGCTGTATGCGAGGACAATGCTGAAAATCAGGAGCCAGCAAGCAACCAGAGGCAGCGCTCACGCAAGAGGAAAGCTTATAGCTCAAGCTTCCAGCAGCAGCTGCTTGAAGAGCAACGCCAGCTTCTAATTGCGCTGGCAGCTGCCTCAGAGAAGGAGGCTCAGTTAATGGAACGTCACGTGAATGCACAAGAAAAGCTTGTAGATTTAATGGGAAATTTTTTTAATAAAGCTTAAAAGGAGTAGGCGCACCTATTGTTTGCACGCTTTATTTTTGTTCTTTCAAATGATGCTTTAAGCATTACATAGATCACCCCGTGGTATTTGCCTACAACTGCTAAATCATTTATAATTCAATTTCTTCTTGACACAGTTTCGGTTTCATCAACCGAACAATGGCTGCGATGTGCAGTTTGTGTTTAGGCCACGTGATGCACGAAAAAACTGCAATATAACTGCTGCTACGTAGTTTGTCATTATTCCCGTTCTTGAAGAATGCTGGTCAAATGTTCCAATGAATTGTAACTGTGTATCAGCGATTATATCGCACTTTTTTTTTCTGCCCCGTCACTTACCATACACACATCACAGCCATCGCTCGGTTGATGAAATCGAAACAGCATCAAGTTCAAATTGAATTTAAAGTTATTTAGCAGCTGAAGGCAATAAGCCACACCATGACAGATGTATTGAAATGTATAACCCATCATATGAAAGAGAACATGCAAATAAAGTTAGGTGCATATTGCCACCTGGTGTTCTCAGGTGGCGCTGAAGTGTCTTCGAAGACGTTGAAGTGTCTCTCGCTGGCTGGCTGGCTGCTTGCTGTATTCTGCTGGTTAGCGACCTGTCTCCCTGTTTTCCGTTACATATTTTGGTGTAGGCGCTGGGTAAAGATCCCTGTATATGTCTCATACTCCTCCGGATACCCTGGGCTCCAGTCCTTCGCTAGTGGACACCCCCGTGCACCGTGCTAGCCGGAGAAATCAAGGCCTACCTCCCGAACACGGGCTTTTGGAGTCTGCCAGAGCACCCACCCATCGACCTGTCATGCCAGCTGCTGCCTACTACACCTTGCAGAATCCGCGACTGCCCAAACCATTCCACGGCAGTCAGCTCGAAGACGTAGAGGACTGGCTTCTCGAGTTTGAACGCGTGGCCTCATTCAACCAGTGGGACGACGCCGCTAAACTTCGAAACGTCTTCTTTAGTCTCGAGGATGGTGCACGTACCTGGTACGAAAACCGAGAAGACGCCCTAACATCATGGCACGAGTTCCGCCGACGCCTGCTGGAGACCTACACCAGCACGGATCGTCGAGAACGGGCTGAACGGGCTTTGCAGTCTCGCATTCAGATGCCGAATGAGACTGTAAGCATGTACGTGGAGGATATGACTCGGCTCTTCCGGCGAGCTGACCCGGCCATGCCCGAAGATAAAAAGGTGCGCCATCTCATGCGCGGCGTTAAAGAGCAACTTTTCGCTGGCCTCGTGCGCAGTCCACCTGGGACTGTTGCTGAGTTTCTCTCGGAGGCGGTCACGATGGAGAAGATGCTCTTGCGGCGGTCTACCACCTACGACCGGCCGGTACTCGCCGCTTCACTTACAGAGCCGCTTCCTGCCTTCGGGGCTAACCCTGGTCTTCTCCGCGACCTGATCCGCTCCGTTGTGCGCGAAGAGCTCCAGGCGCTTTTCGGTGCTCCCCTGCCGACGGCCGGCTCTCTCGCTAGCCTGGTCCGCGAAGAGGTTCAAGCCTTGAGACCTTCGTTCCCGTCCGTTGACCCGCCGCCTTTACCAACGGAGTGCCGTCGTCCAACGTACGCTGAAGCCTTGCAACGTCCTGCGCCCTCTTCGGCGCAGTTTCCTCCGTCCAATCAAGGCTCGCTGTTTTCCGCACACCCCGACACGTACTACATCGACAATCGACGATCACCCCAGCGGAAGACGGACCTGTGGCGTGCTCCGGATCGGCGGCGTCTCTGCTTTCACTGCGGGGAACCCGGTCATCTGTATCGCCAGTGCCCGTATCGACAGCTTGGGCTGCAGGGGTTCCCTATCGACATGCCCCGTCCACCAAGAGGTCAACGACCCCGGGAGATCGAGGACTACGTAGCCCAGCAGCGCATGGCGACAATTCCCCAGCGGCAGCCTCGGTCTCCATCACCACGCCGACCTTCGCCACAGCCCCAAAGCTCCTCCTGGATGGCGCAGAGACGGTCGCTAAGTCCCCGCCGGGAAAACTAAAGAGAGCGACCTCAGGGGGCGAGGCCGCTGGCAATCGATACGAACAAGACCCCCCGACAACGCGAACAGCGACCGACCGCGATTTAAAGGCAACGACTGCAGTACCTGAACTCGGAGATCGATTCTCGTTGGATATACCCGTGCTTCTCGATGGCTATAAGGTTAGTGCTTTGGTGGACACTGGCGCTGATTTCTCGATTTTAAGCGGAAAGCTAGCGGCGCTTCTTAAAAAAGTAATGACACCATGGTCCGGCACGCAGATTCGCACGGCTGGCGGACATGTCGTAACTCCGCTTGGCCTATGCACAGCAAGAGTCCAAATTCGCAGCTCCACATTTGTTGTCAGCTGCCTAGTTCTACCGAACTGCTCCCGTGACTGTATCCTTGGCGTTGATTTTCTCCGAGAGTATGGAGCTATTATTGACCTCCGAAAGCGCACTGTCACATTTTCTACCGAGAAAGCTGATGTTTACTCCGAGGACTGTCCACGCCGCGCCGCCCTTAGAATATCCGCCGAGAGCGTTTGGATTCCGCCACGCGCCAGCGTTTTTGTGAGTGTTCACTGCGACGGACTACGTGAAGGGACAGCGGTCGCAGAGGGCAACCTGTCCCTTTTGCTCACCCACGGCATCTGCTCAGCGCGAGGTCTCATCCATCTCCGCGACGGCTGCTCTGAGCTCCTGGTGACTAACTTCTCTAACGAGCCCCGGCACCTTTTTCGTGCTACTGCCATCGCATTCGCCGACCCCTTAGCGGAGGTTTCTGAATGTTTCGCGTTCGAAGCTGTTAGACCTGTGCGCCCATCCCTTGACATCAGCCCGGACCTTTCGGTGACTCAACAGCGAGAACTACGTGCCCTCCTACTTGAATACTCCTCCTGTTTCGCTTCTTCGTCGAAAGTCCGGCAAACGGCTCTTCTCAAGCACCGCATCATTACGCCCGACGATGCCCGCCCCATCCATCAGCAGCCGTACCGTATCTCACCGAAGGAGCGTGAGGCGATCCAAACGCAGGTGAAGGAGATGCTTTCAGATGAAATCATTCAACCTTCCAGCAGCTCCTGGTCTTCACCTGTCGTGCTGGTGAAGAAAAAGGATGGGACACTCCGCTTCTGCGTGGATTATCGGAAACTGAACAACATCACCAAAAAAGACGTCTACCCGCTGCCTCGTATCGACGACTCGCTCGACAGACTTCGTCGCGCCCAGTACTTCTCCTCCATTGATTTAAAGAGTGGGTACTGGCAGATAGAGGTCGACGAGCGGGACCGCGAAAAAACGGCGTTCGTGACACCCGACGGACTGTACGAATTTAAAGTGCTACCTTTTGGGCTATGTTCAGCGCCGGCAACTTACCAGCGGATGATGGATACCGTTCTCGCTGGACTAAAATGGCAAACTTGTTTGGTTTATCTCGATGATGTCGTCGTATTTTCCGAAACCTTTGCCGAACACCTTGAACGCCTGAGGACAGTATTAGATGCCCTCCGATCGGCCGACTTAACGCTAAAGCCCGAGAAGTGCCACTTTGGGTACAAAGAGTTGAAGTTTCTCGGTCACCTCGTGAGTGCCGATGGCGTTAAGCCCGACCCCGAGAAAACTGCTGCCGTCGCCAACTTTCCTGTTCCTGCAACAAAGAAAAGTGTGCAACGTTTTTTGGGTCTGTGCGCATATTACCGCCGCTTCATCGCCGACTTTTCAAAGATTGCCGCACCCCTGTACCACCTCACGCGCAATGATACACAGTTCGTGTGGGCTGCCGAGCAGCAGGAGGCTTTTGCCGAGCTGCGCAGACGACTGCTAACATCCCCTGTTCTTGCGCACTTTGATGAAGAGGCTGAAACCGAAGTCCACACCGACGCGAGCAACGTCGGCCTCGGCGCCGTACTCGTCCAACACCAAGGTGGCGTGGAAAGGGTCATCGCGTATGCAAGCCGCACGCTTTCTCGCGCTGAAACAAACTATTCGACCACAGAAAAAGAATGCCTTGCGGTTATGTGGGCAACCATGAAATTTCGTCCGTACCTCTACGGCCGCCCGTTCAAAGTAGTTACCGACCACCATTCGTTGTGCTGGCTTGCAAATCTTCGCGACCCATCGGGGCGCCTAGCCCGATGGAGCCTCCGCCTCCAAGAATTCGATTACACCATTGTGCACAAATCTGGCCAGACGCACGAAGACGCTGACGCACTCTCTCGCGCGCCCGTCGGGTTAGCGGATGATAGCATAGAGGACGAGAGTGGTTTTATTGGAGTTGTCAGCGCCTTAGACCTAATGACCCGCCAGCGAGCTGACCCAGACCTGCGACCTATCATTGATTATCTGGAGGGCCGAGCTTCTGTCGTACCCCGACAATTTTCTAGAAACCTGCCGGCCTTCTGTCTCCGGAACGGCATTTTGTTTAAGAAAAACTCCAGCACTGTTGACCGAGCGCACCTCCTCGTCGTTCCGGCAGATCTCCGCGCCGATATCCTTCTTGCTTGTCACGATGAGCCGACCTCCGGCCACTTGGGCTTTGCCCGCACACTTGCACGCGTGCGCCAGGCGTATTATTGGCCCAAACTTTCTCACGCCGTCCAGCGTTACGTCAGAGGCTGCCGCGATTGCCAACGTCGTAAGGCGCCTCCTCTCAAGCCAGCGGGCTTGCTCCAACCTATTGAACCCCCTCGGACGCCTTTTGATCAAGTCGGCATCGATCTTCTGGGCCCATTCCCTGTGTCATCGGCCGGTCATAAATGGATCATAGTCGCGACCGACTATTTAACAAGGTATGCGGAAACTAAAGCGGTGCAGCGCGGTACGTCATCTGAGATCGCCCAGTTTTTTATGCAACAAATCGTGCTGCGTCATGGCGCACCGTCCCACGTAATCACTGATCGAGGTACGGCGTTTACGGCACAGCTCATGCGCGACGTGTTCGAGCTCAGTCACACGAACCATCGCAAAACTACTGCCTATCACCCACAGACGAACGGGCTCACAGAGAGACTCAACAGAACGATCGCCGACATGATCGCAATGTACATAGACTCGCAGCACAAAACCTGGGACGAGATTCTCCCGTACGTCACATACGCTTACAACACGGCCACCCAGGAGACGACCCGATTTACACCATTTCGTCTGGTCTACGGACGTGACGTTCAGACGATGCTGGATGCAATGCTTCCATGCAGCACTGATGACCACCCACTCACGCCAGACGCCGAGCAGTTCGCTCAGCGTGCCGAGGAAGCACGTCAACTTGCCCGTCTTCACATTCAGCGGCAGCAGGGCACGGATGCACGCCGCTACAACCTCCGTCATCGGCACGTCGAATACCATCCGGGAGACCAAGTTTGGGTGTGGACCCCGGTACGCCGCCCAGGCTTGTCTGAAAAACTGATGTGCCGTTACTTTGGACCGTACCGAGTTTTGCGCCGCGTCACCGAAGTGACCTACGAAGTTCTTCCTGACGGGACTGTGCAGCCTCAGCGTCGTCCACCCCGCTCTGAGGTTGTGCACGTTGTCCGCATGAAACCCTACTTCACGCGGTAATGGATAGTACGCTCAGTGTTCTGCTAGTTTTCGCGTGGGACACCTTCGCCCACCTCCCTTGTACATTTTTGTGTGCTTGTGCTGTTTTTTTTTTCTCTTTCCACTGCCCATACTGCAACCCCGCTTTTGTTTTTCTTTTTTTTTGGAGGGGGAGTAATGCCACCTGGTGTTCTCAGGTGGCGCTGAAGTGTCTTCGAAGACGTTGAAGTGTCTCTCGCTGGCTGGCTGGCTGCTTGCTGTATTCTGCTGGTTAGCGACCTGTCTCCCTGTTTTCCGTTACAATATAGTCTTTGTTTCCATTAACAGTATTCAAGTCGTGTAGTACATATTTTAGGACTCGAATGACACTGTAGACAAAGTACAAATTGGACCTCAATGTGCAGTACACATGGATTTGCAGCCTGAATCGGCAGCAATTCACAAAGCACCGCAATGTGCCACGACAAAGAAAAAATTACAAAATCATGGCCCACAGCACCAGCAACATGCTTTAGAACAAACTTGTGTTGCCCAGCCTCTGCTCTTCACAGCCTATGTTAAGCAGACACTGAGTACAAATGAGTTAAAAAAAGCTTTGGGACAAATGAACATGAAACAGTAATACTAAACGTGCGTGTTGTTTAGCCAAACTCTCCATCAGTAGGTCTATTATTAGGCACTAGGCAGAGAGAATAATTGAAAATCCCTTATTATGAGATGAGGGCATAAGGCCACTGTGGGGGCAAATGGGCATAGGATAAAAATCTGTTGAAGACTATATTATTCAAACAACACAAAGAATGACACATTCTTTCCGCAGACATGTGTGCCAAAACAAATATTTCTAGTGTTGTTCAAACTGCCGGTAGTACTCGACAAGTGCTTCCCTAACATCTGCACCATTTGCAGTTACAACATCAGAGGAATGTGCAGGCTGCACATGCACAGCGTCATCAATTTCTACTTCGTGCAACCACTGTTGTGCCACAGAGTCATTAAAATGCTCACAAATATTGTGGAGCACGCAACACGCCCTTATTATTTGTGCCACATTCTTGACGTTGGCATCCATTCTTTTTGAAATGAGCCTGAACCTTGCTTTAAGCCTCCCAAATGTGTTTTCCACAACCCTTCTGCACTTGGACAGGTGGTAGTTGTAGCTCCTGTGCCCATCGCAAGTATTCAGGCTTCTGAATGGCTTCACTAAGTTTGGTGTCAGTGGAAATGCTTGATCACACAGGATCAAGGGTGGCACAATCACTCTGTTGATGGTGGCAGTTGGCGCACTGAATATCGGTGACTCAACCATCGTGGCCAACGTGGAGTTCTGGTATACATATGAGTCATGGCACCGCCCCGGTGAACCAGCGCTCACGAACCGGAAATGGTACTTGTGGTCAACAAGGGCCAGTAGAATGACACTGTACCTGCAAAGCACAATATTTCATGACCATACAACAAACTGCATTCAGAAAGAGTCATCAAATATGTACTCTCATGAGGACAGCAATGAAGGAGGAATATTATAAAAAGAAGTAACACGATGCGCACATGGAGTGCTTCAAATTGCTTGCTAATGTCACAAGATGCATTCCTGCCGTTTTTTCATATGCTTCCACATCAGTAGTTCATACGTTTGTTCTATCCTATCTTGACCATCAAACAATGACCTCAACACATACGCTTAGAAAACTCACATTTACAATGGCTATATATTGTTTTACAGACGAAGAGCACAATATATGTAACCATGAAAAGATGGACATTTCATTTACAACTGCTATGAGTTTTTTTTTCACAAGTGGCAATGAGCATAGTATGTGAGAAATAAAAACGCGGCGTCTCCAATGTATGACTGCTACAAGTTAATTGTGCTGGTGTCAAGCAGCACAGTACATGCAAATATAGTGGACGTCTCCTGCATGATCCTTTCAATAATATCAGAACTCGTTGACTACTTACCATCCTTTGTAATTATAATAGTCACTGGCATGCTCCTTCGACCCCGCAGGGGGGCGCCTGCAGCTTGCAGGCGTCGCGACGGTGAGCGGCGACACCGCGGGTTCCCGAGCATCCGCATGGACATCCCCGCAAGGGGATGATGGTGAACTGTGCATCACCACGGACCAGAGCACCCGCGCCTTGCCGTGCGTGGCATCGCCGTGTCCGGGGAAAGGGGATCCTGGTGGTTGAGCCGATGCCGAGCGTTTGGACCCTTAAGGCCCCTTGGCGGAGGCAACACACCACTTTGGCCCCAGCTTCCTGCAGACGGCACCTCCGGCCTGACCCGACCGGGGGGAATCGCAGTCGCCTTTTCCTATCCTCCTCTCCATCTTTCACTTTCCTATCTCTGTCTCACAACTCTCCTATATCCTACTCGCTTTTTGGTTTTTCCTTTTTTCCTGGCGGCGAGGGTTAACCTTGTGTGACCAACTACCCTGAGTTGCGTCATATTTGGTTATAGTTGAGGTGTACAGCTGGCGTGAGCAGGACTTGCTATCAAGTTCCTGTCCCGTCCCCTTGTTGGACTCCGTGGTGGGTGGCTGGCACCATGACCGAAAAACAATTTTTTTATGGCTCCCCAACTTTCAAAACCTGATCGCTCTCTCAAAAGAGGGCGGAACGAGGCAGACAACTTCTTTTAAAAAAGAAAAGTAACTTTCCCCAAATATCATGTGATCCACAGTGAACAACAAGATAAACAGGCAAGAATAATATCCCCCTTCCTTGTGTCAAAGTGCTTGACTGAAACCTTAGGCATTGGCTATAAGCTGTCAAAAATGGCCAGCGGCGACTTATTGCTCGAACTGTGTGACAATGTCCAACAATCTAAGCTCTCCAACCTAACGTCCATAGGGGAAATCCCGGTCTCCATGACTCCTCATCGCTCACTTAACACTGTCCGAGGCGTAATATAGGAAAATGATTTTCTTCACATAACTGCAAAAAGAAATGCTCGAAGGGCTCATCGACCAAGACGTCATAGATGTCCACCGAATCAAAATCCGGAAGGACAACAAGGAAATAGACACAAAACACATGATCCTGACGTTCAACACCAGCACCCTGCCCGACACAATCGACGTGGGATATTTGAAAATCAATGTAAGACCATACATACCAAACCCTCGCAGATGTTTCAACTGCCAAAGGCTCGGGCACGGCTCACAGAGCTGCCGCGGTCGCAAAACGTGCGCAAAATGTGCCTCGAACGATCACCAGTCTGATGTATGTGACGCAGCCCTGTGCTGTGCAAACTGTGAAGGAGAACGTGCTGCATACTCCAGGGCGTGTCTGTCCTGAAAGAAAGAAAAAGAGATAATCACCATAAAGACAAAAGAAAACATTTCTTTAAAGAAGCGAGAAGGCGTTTTGCGCTTACAAACACATTCTCCTTCACAGCAAAACAAAACTTCGCTGATGTGGTGCGCAGGGGCGTAGCACCACACAGCACTCCGGCACCTGCCAAGGCCGCTCCCACCGAGCCGATGGCAGGGCCATCCATGCCCCAGGCAGGGTCAGCGAAAGCTGCCCTGTCATTGCCAAAGCAGGGACCGCCGGTCCATGGGTCGGCATCCCGCAGGACCTGCCCCCGTCGGGAGAAACCTGAAACTAACACAACCGCGACTGCGCGGTCCTCCAGCACCTCTGTTGAGGTGATGGATACAACACCCACTCCGCCTCCATTACAGCGGCGGAACAGCTTTCTTGAGCGAAAAAAAGACAGGCCCCTCATAACGGGCCCACCACATAAGTAAATCTCCTTTGATTTTCTCTCAAAAATACAAGCATGGCTTTTTTAATTCAATGGAATTGCAGAGGACTTATGCGGAATTATAGTGTCAGAACACATATTTTAGGGTCAATGTTACCCATAGTTTTATGTCTTCAGGAGACCAATCTTGGTCCACAACATGTGCATATCCTGAAACATTATCAAACTTTTAGACGCGATCGAGAGCAGGCAAATCGACTCTCAGGAGGCGTCGCAATTGTCGTCCAAAGCGGCGTCCCTGCTCGAGAAATCAAGCTCAATACAAAACTTGAGGCGGTTGCAGTCAGCATCGTCAGCTATAAAACACTAACAATCTGTTCCGTATACATTCCTCCACATTTTACATTAACAGTCCATGATCTAGAAGAATTGATAGATGAACTTCCAAAGCCATATCTGGTAGTTGGGGATTTTAACGCTCACTCCCCTTTTTGGGGAAGCGAGCGCTGCGACTCTAGGGGGCAAACAATCGAAGATTTTATCCTCTCAAATAACATCTGTCTTTTAAATACAGGAAAAGCAACTTATTGTTGCTCAAGCTCGGCAAAAATGAGCTTTCTCGATTTAGCTTTCGCATCACCATCGCTTTTTAACGATTTTAAATGGGATGTTTTAAATGACCCTCTGGGAAGTGATCACCTACCTATTATCATCAGCCTCTCATCGTCTACTGCAGTCATCCCCACAAGACCACGGCGCTGGAAACTTCACCTCGCCGACTGGTCACTTTTTACAGCAAGTGCCACACTAGAAAAAGAATTTTGTGAAGATCTCAGCATAGACGAAATTAATGGAAAGTTTACTACATGCATAATATCGGCCGCTTCACTAGCCATACCACAAACAACAGGACTCGTACACAAAAAACATAAAGTATGGTGGACACAAGAATGCACATTGGCAAAAAAACAACAAAATAAAGCTTGGGGCTCTCTGCGTCGTCGGTATCCCACAGCGGAGAACTTGATTGCCTTTAAGAGGGCCAAGGCCAGAGCGCGATTCGTTCGGAGAAATGCCGAGAAATCCTCGTGGCAGAAATATGTGTCCGCAATAAACAGTTCAATAACCTCAAAAAAAAATGTGGGAAAAGGTTCGAAGATTCAGTAGTGACCATACCCCTTTCACACTTCCTCTATTGACTACACCCGGGACACAAACATTATTAGAACAGGCCAACTACTAGGTGAGCATTTTGCTGAAGTTTCCAGTTTGTCCAATTACACAAACACGTTCCAGAAGTACAAAGCAATAGCAGAAAAACAAAAATTTCCATTTGCAGCAGGTATGCACGAGGACTACAATCAACCCATCACACTCCAGGAATTGATTAGGGCATTATCTTCTGGTAAAAGGACAGCAACAGGCCCAGATAATGTGCATTACGCTATGCTTGCCCATCTCTCTGAGGCTGCCGTGCAGGCATTGTTGAAATTCTTTAACAAAATATGGACAACTGGAAATATACCTGAGGAGTGGAAGAAAGATATAATAGTACCTTTTCTGAAACCCGGAAAACAACCAACAAGTCCTAACAATTACAGACCGATAGCCCTCACCAGCTGCATCGCTAAATCTTTCGAAAGCATAATAAACATTAGACTGACCTTCACACTTGAATCTCGTCGACTCTTAGATTTACATCAATGTCGATTTAAGGAAGTATGCTCGACCACTGATCACCTTGTACGCTAAGAAAACACCATCCGGGAGGCGTTCATCCACAAACAGCACTGTATCGGGGTCTTCTTCGATTTGGAGAAGGCCTATGATACCGCGTGGAAGTTCGGCATCCTCCATGACCTAGCAGAGCGAGGGATCCGCGGCAGGATGCTGAACTGCTTGAACGACTTCCTGACTAACCGCACATTCAGAGTCCGTCTGGGAGCAACTCTATCAATGACATTCACCCAAGAGAATGGTGTACCCCAGGGATGCATTTTAAGTACGACACTCTTTATAGTAAAAATGAATTCTTTGGCCAAAGTAATACCTAAGTCCGTAATGTATTCAGTTTATGTAGATGACATACAGACTGTCCTGCGAGAGACAAATACAAATCACACTAAATAAACTGGCTGCTTAGGGAGAGAAAAATAGATTCAAGTTCTCCCCTCAAAAAACGGTAGCTGTTTTGTTCTCATTACGACGAGGCCTACAGGTCGATCCCAATCTGTGCTTGAATCAAACCACACTGCCAGTCAAACAGGAACATAAATTTTTAGGCGTCACTTTTGACAAGATACTTACATTTCTGTCACTCATTAACAACCTGAAAAAGAAAGCATCCCAAGCCCTCAATGTATTAAAGGTACTCTCGCGAAAACGGTGGGGGTCCGATAGAGCATGCCTATTGCAAATATATCGCTCTTTGGTGCGCTCCAAGCTGGACTAGAGGTGTGTGGTATATGGTTCGGCAAGAGCATCCTACTTGAAACGACTGGACCCTGTTCATAATCTTGGTTTGCGCCTATCAACTGGAGCATATAGAACATCCCCGGTAAATATTCTTTACGTTGAAGCTAATGAGCCCACACTAGAGGATAGAAGAGTCACACTAACATGCACGTACATCCTAAAAACCCGTTCTTTCCCTAAACATCTCTGCTATCCCATTGTTACCAAGTGCCCATCTAGGAGATTATTCAATAATAAACCACATTTTGTCAGGCCACTAATAATGCGCTTTGAAGATAAATGTGAAGACTTAGCAGTGCTGGACGCCCTACCTAATATTGCACAAAGACATGAATATCTACCACCGTGGTACAGCCTTCCTTTCGGTATGTGACTTCACATTGACACACGTAAACAAAGAGAAAATAGCACACGAGCACATACTGCAAGAGTTCTTTGCACTACAAGAAAAAGATGACTCACTGAATTTTACACTGATGGCTCAAAAACAGAAAGTTATGTCGGAAGCGCAGTAATTCAAGGAACAAAGGAAAAAATGATACGATTGCCACAGTATGCATCGGTATTTACTGCGGAGTGTTATGCAATCATTGTAGCTGTAGAACAAATAGTAAAACAAAACATAAAAAATAGCATAATTTACACCGATTCACTGAGTATGCTAAAAGCGCTGCATTCTACAAACGCTGCTGAACCCATAATAGGAAATATCATAGATAACATAGTTAAAATTACAAAGCAAAAACATAACATTATATTCTGCTGGGTCCCTAGTCATGTTGGAATTTTAGGTAATGAGAAAGCAGATGCTTGCGCAGCACAAGCTAGAATTGGCCATATAAAACAAGTTAACATAGCACAGAGGGATTTTTCTAAATTACTGCACAGCAAACTCAGGAATAAGTGGCAGATTGCATGGGACGAACAACAAACTACATTCTATAAAACCTGTTTTGGGAGAATGGAGATCATGTACACATCAGGAGCGTTTCATAGAAGTTATTTTGTGTCTACTACGCATTGGACACACACACCTTACTCACAACTTCTTACTGACAAAAAAGACAAACCTCTCTGCGAAATGTGTGGCGATGAACTCACGGTAAACCACATTTTAATTGTATGCAAAAAACTGGAACAACATAGGAAAAAATATTTCACAACATTGTACAATGAATACATCCCACTACACCCCATGTTACATTTAGGAGATCAAGCACTGGTTGATTTTTCAAGCATTTTTAAATTTCTCAGAGAAGCCAATGTTTTATACAAACTTTAGAAATAAAAAGCGTAACCTATAACAAAAGCTCTAACCGTGTGTTTGGCGCATCATAGCCTCAGTTGCTTTTGCGCCATAAAAATCAATATAACTAACTAACTAAGCTCCTTCGGTGGCGACACTGCGATGTGACATCCGTCCAGCGCTCCAACGGCTTGCGGGAACCCACACATAGCTTCAAATTCTTTTATGTGAGCACGCATGTGGGCATTTTCACCCACTCGTGTTCCCGCGTAGCCACGACAGTCTCACAGAATTCTCTGTAGAGCTCGTTGACTGTTGACCGCCCAATGCCAAAGACGTCAGCGACAGCTCTGTCCTCTGCGCACGAGCAGAGCTTGTACAAAGCGACTGCGACGCGTTTCTCTACGGGGATGGGCTCACGCATGTTTGTGACTTGTCGCTCCATTGCTGGTCGGCAAACATCTACAAGATAGCGAAAACTTGTCTCCGACACGCAAAAAGATTGCCGGAAGTGTCGGCTACCTAAACCAGGCAGCGTGTCTTCAAACCACCGTTCGTTACGGGGGTATGCCCACACTTGCCGCCGCACTGTGCGCCGAGACGAGGCCAGTGCTATAAGCTAGGCGTTATTCGCCAATAGACGCCGCCTTATTTCACGCACCTTTCGCCTTGATAGCGCAAGATCCACGGACGACGACAAAACCACACTCATTGCAAGCGCAATTTCAAATTTGCTCTCGTCGTCGCGTGGATCGTCACTCATTTTGATGGAGACCGCCGAAAACAAGGCACACCAGAAAAACGTGACCGCAAAAACAACGATCGCAGGGGCAAAAGAACCAAAGGGAACAACCGAAGAACGAAGCTGAGCCTGAGCCAGACTGAGCGAGTAGGGCTCAGTGTGGCCAGCACTGTGATGTTATGCTCTGTACTTGGAAAGTCATGTCATTATTGCAGTTAAAATTGCGTTGCTATAACACAATACGGTTATAAAAGTAATTTGCTAAAAAAATGTGACATTTCTGTATTTACATCTGCAGTGAGGTTTGCAATTTTAATAACGCTTTTCGCCGATGAGGGCACTAAAAACTTCTTGCGAAGGTCGTTCCGCGACCGTGTAGCACGGACGAACTCCCTTGAAGTATAGTGCTCCTTTGGGAGCGTAAAGGAGCATTAGTTCAAAGTGCCTTTAGAGTGCCCGTGTGACAGGGGTATTAGAGGCACAATCATAGCGCAGCGAAAGCTCCAGCCAGTGTTGTTCACTGCTGTCACTCGATTGGCGATGGCTTTCTATAACCGGTACGAGTCTCTTAGGCCCCGCTGTGTGAGCCACGTGAGAGAGATTAACATTGCAATGTTCCGATAAGTCCCGTTTGAACACACGCACAACATTCCTACTGATGTGATTTCCGGCATACAGTCTTGGAAAGCAGTTCTTTCAAGAATCCAGTGCCACTTGCAAGATGCACGCACAATGGCATCTCCACAACTGCCAGAAGAGCAAGTTTTGCTTGCTACCTCATCGAATTTGCCGTACCGCTAAGTATACAGAGACTCTTGACAAGAACTTAACACCAGGGCGCGCTAATATACACAGAAAGCATAGTGAGTCCCAAGCTGAACGTATATCCTGACTTGAAAAAGCTCTTGAAAATGTTTATCCCGAAAAAGCTCTGCGATGCATCTAGTTAGCGTATCACAGGTCAGCAGCTGCAGATGCAATTCGAAGGCACCTTGCAGAATTCCCACAGGATATTTCACCCAAGACTAACAGCAATTTGAAAAAAAGGGCTTTCTGAGTTACAACAGCGCTTTGCTTTTTTGCATGACATTGTCAGCGGTGCAGTGCATCACAATGCAGCTAAGACATGCTTACAAGAAGGCTGGTTAACTAATTCTCATTAGTTAATTTGTATTTCTAACTCTGACTATTAGGCTTCTTTTTTCCCAGAGGCTTGACGCAAATGATTTCTAATATCTCTAAACACTTCCACGCACATCTTCGTAAGAATTTGCGTATTTTTAGGTCAGCGGGCAACAACTAAGCTTTTCCAGTGATCAGCGAAACGTCGACGGTTTGCTATACAGCTACGGTGACAGTCGCGCAGTGCTGCAAGTATAAACTCGAGGTGACCTCTTGCCAGAGGTGACCGGCTGCAAAAGAGGACCACTTTTGCAAAAAACAAGTACTGTTACTGGATGTTATTGGGCTCCCTTCGAGAGTCCTTCGAGGGCATCCTCTAAGAAAGTATTATTCGTAAATAATACTTTATGCCAGCAGGCACACTGTCGCAATAAAAATAAACAAACTTCCTACCCTGGTTCTTCTCTTTCGCGTAATGCCTGTTTTCTTCCTCGTTTTATTGTAGTGAAGTTTATATATCGGCTACGCACAACTGCGTAACACCGATCTGGACAGAAAAAAAAAGCAAACGATTTTGAGAAGCAGTAATTTGCTCATGGTGAATTGTTTATTTTATTTAGATCATACTGTTAGCCTCGTCAAAGGCTGTTACAGGAAAGTGCAAAATTGACAAGCAAAAAGCACAGGAATATACGAATGTAGGTGCAGGAATTTAGCAAAATAAATAAAGAAAAGACATTGCCACCGCAAAACAAGACAGCGTTTCGAGTGCCAAGGCCAAAGTATATTCAAGGGAGGATTGATGTTTGAAATAAAAGGGTACAATGCCACAATTGCACGAGGAAAATTGAGAATAAAAAGAGGTGTTTCTGGCAAATATTCAAACAACAAAAATTACACTAATGAAAATGCTGGGAGAAATAATACATGACAAAGGTCAAGAAGGATGAGCGGTACTTAGACTCGGTAGAAATTCATTTACTGACGGGCTCCTGATTGTATCACTTCTTAGTGAGTTCCATTCCCTGACTGCTTGCGGGAAATAATATCTAAATGTGTCGCGACCGAATCTAAATTCAGTTAAATTTTTAGAATGACTTCTGCGTGTGTTTCTTGTTAATGACTGGGATAGGTGTTGAATTACGCCTAATTTCAGGGCTCCACTCGAAAGTAGGTAAAGAAACTTCAGGCGTGAAAAACAGCGGCTACTGATAGTGGGAAGACAAGCTTGATGAAGCGATGGTAGGCAAGAACTGTACGTCAAAACGCTCGAATATGTGCAAAAGGCCCGGTAAGTACCGAACTAAACGGGTAACATATTAAATAGTGGGTTACCGATATTTCTAGTTAGTGTGTCTTCGGTGAGCTCTTGTTAGCTGGGCCTTTCAAGGATAGTAATCTGTAACGGTTCTTTTGGCTCTTCTACCATTGGTATATGGTGAGGACTTGTGACGTCATGATTCACAGCTAAGCAACCAACCTCACTGGACTGTTCCTGTATTGGAGGCGGATCTGGCCAATGCCGAAGAAGCGAGCGAATGAATCGCGAAAAAGGTCCTCCGCCGAATACGGCGCGAAACGTTATATAGTTCGCTGCAGCCTTCCATTGAAGCTGTTGCTGTTGGGTGTTCGCGCCCGGGCAGAACAAAAAATTCGAACTGCTTTTTATTATTATTTCAAGCAGGAAACGCTTTCAGGCCCTGTAGTCTGCATAATCAAGTGACCTTAGTCTGGAAACCTTGCCGAACCTGAAAGCACCAAGGGAGCCCATGAGCGCTGCCTCTATCCAAGAACACAAGCAAGCGAATCAGCAGCCAAAGGGTCTAACCAATTTAGACGAGTGCGGCAACGGCCATCGATGAGCTCCTTCTTCAATGCACTACACCTTTCATTCCATTCCATCCTTACTTCTCTCGATGACGAGAGCGACTAGAACAGGCGACGAGGAAATATGCATTAGGCGCGAGAAACCTGCATGGTCTGCTATGATGATCAGAAATGTGAATACAGGATTATTAAAGAGACACTTAAGACAATTCGATAGAATTTTCGTTGTTAGTAAAAATCAATTCTGTGCCTCTTTCTAACTACGTTGATGTTTGGCCGGCAGCGAAACAGCCATTTGATGCTGAGAAAATTGCATTTCAATCTCTCCGCCACGGGATGCATACTTGTGGCGTCTACGCCAAAAAGTACTCCGTGATTCCCGTGTAAAAAGAACGCCGAGAAAGGCTAGCCTCTGGGATCGGAGCTAAATCTGTCATACTTGCGAAATCGCTCGGCAATAACGACAAACGGCTTAATTTTTTTTCTCCGTTTCAAGGTTATTAAGGCTTCGTTTTCAGTGAAAGTAATGTTTTATTCGTTAGATTCAAGTAATCAGTCAACATAGGCAAAGTTCAGGTGAACCGTAGGATCCCTTTAAATTCTCATGACATTGTCACGGATCGGAAACTTTAGTATATGTACCACGTATTCCAGCAAGGATTGGTTTGGTTTACGGGATTTAACACCCCGGTGTTCAACCATGAGTTACGAGGCAAGCCGTAGAGGATGGTTCGGATGTATTTCGACCAAATGGGGTTCGCTAACGTCTTACGCTGCCTTCGCACAGCACACGGGCGTATTTACATTTCGTCTCCACCGAAATATGGCCGCGGTGGCTGGGATTCTATCCCGCTACCTTGGACGCAGCAGCAGGACACCATATGCGCTGAGCCACAGCGGTAGATGTGACGGAGAACTTTTAGTCATCCTTAAAAATATAGCATGTGAGATAAAAGAGCATGCTTCTTCGGAATATTAATGTCATTGGAACGGAAAGCTGAGCGATTTAAAGTTCCCGGATTGAATGTTTTGTTATTAGAGTTTCTAAGAGAGACGGGACACATAAGTGCATAGGACAAGCGCTGTTGTAACAACTGGCTCTCGCTTCGCAAAAGGGTCGTTCTTTTTTATCGTCACATCCACATGCGATCGAAAAACCAAGACAGATAAATCTAAGTACCACCGGCATACCATGTCTGAGATGATATATCTCATTATTCCAGAGATTCGCTGCTTATGCAGTGATCAGCCTCTTTCCTGGTAGACAACGCTTCTCGTATGTCTCTGAAATTGCGTGTGTGGCTTAACAAGAACTCGCGTGTTTTCTGGGGGCTGGATAAGAACCACAGCATTTGGAGGAATTAGCCAGAAAGCCAGAAGTCATAGGACCGATAAGCTATGCTTAGAACCGTTCGGACACCGCGTAACGTACGAACTGGGCCTCTTGAAGGTAGAGGATCCTTGAGTCTCATCATCTCCCCATTGTGGGGTTGCCACGTCAGGATCCTCTCCCCCAATGGTGCTTTCGCATGGCTACACAGGCTTCCAACTCTGGATCTTGAAGTCCCCACAGACTCTTGTGTTCGCTGCGATGTTCGCTGCGGTGTTCGCGAAATTCTTTCAAGCTTATACCATAGAGGAACAGCACGAAAGGAATGAGGAGACAAGAAATACGACCAGCACTTCGTCATCTTGTGTCCTCTTTGCTTTACCACTGTTTCGTGATGGGTAGTAACCGGTAACCACTCTCGCAGTCGTCAGTCCTACTTCTTCCGAGTACTGCAACGGGCTGCCCATCATCTCTATCATGCACGGTAATGAGCGACTGAGTGACAGACGTATACGCTGCGACGCTGTGGCGTCAGAGTAGATCCAACGTCGAACGGCGCGAAAGCGGCCCACCTTCTCTACAGTCGAACGCAACTCAAGACCGAAATGCAGCTTCACCTCAAAGATTGCCCTCCAGGGAAAGGCGTCGATCGATTATCATGACGTTGTGGATAAAACATTAATACGTGGTTGATCACGTGTCAACAGCCAGTTCCTGCGGTGTCAAGCTGGCAGGTTCAAGGCGATTAGCAGTGACGTCACGAGAACCGGTCGACGCCATTGGCTGGAGGGTCTCCCTTAAAGAGGCATCCGTAACTTTGTTCTTGAGTTGTATCTGAGTATAATATAGGCAGCGCTTTTGACGCGAATTTTAACGCAATTGAATTTAAAGTATCACACAGATTAGATGAAGCACAAGGCAATCAAATTGGAACAATGCACACCGTCAGTCCCGCTCATACCCAGCAATAATGGACAAAAGCATTTTGTAGTGATAGCTACATTACGGTAGCATTTCGAGCCTTCAGCGTGGCGGCGCTGCCACCTGGTTAGTCACGTGGTGCGGAGCAGCTCCCGGCGGCACCGTGCCGTGACTGACCACGTGATTTGTCACCATGGAGGAAGAAAAAAAACTAGGAGCAAGCGTGACATGAAGCGCTCAGCCTCTTCAAGCCATCCTCCAATCTTACGCCGCTGCCGAGGGTCCTTTTGCGCACTGACTCTGGTGAAATAGCCCCTCCACAGCTACCGGACTGCCAACCAGATTGGATTGCGGGGCTTTTTAGTCTGACGCAATACAGCGAGAGAGCGAAACCGAAATTCGGCTAAGAGCTACCGCTGCCTTGTCACTTGAGGGCCTATTTCCCATGATGCTTTCAATTATATTTTTTATGACTTGGCTTCAAGATTATGACATCACGCCCCCTCCTAGTTTTTTCTCTCTCCATGTTCATCACCTGGTTGGTCACGTGACCACCCACGTGGTGCAGAGCAGCAGTTCCTGCTGGTGGCGCGTCGCGCCGGCGAAACCGCGCTGCCACAGCTGTGCACATGCGCCGTGTCAAGTGGGACGAAGATGGAGAAGGAACGCCCAGCGAAACGGAGCGGCGAAGGAGGGAGTTTGCAATTCAATTGAGCAAGTTCCACTCGGCCAGCTGTAGCTATCGCGTCACTCCAGGTTTAACCAGAGCTAAACCACTGCCTATTTTTTTGAGTCACTCCTTCCTTTGAGTCACTCCCTTCTCTTACGGCGTGGTTCAGGTGTCCAACGATATATGACAGATACTACGCCATTTCCATTACCCAAAAACCAATTATTGTTATTAAACCGCTTATGAACGCAATTTTTTTTGTATAATGGAAGATTTCGCTAAAACAAGCAATATGTCCACAAATCACCCTATGGCACTCTTGTATTTTCTGCTTTATTATCGTTTATGCAATGGTCAAGTGTTTCCAATTATTTTTCTACAGCGGCCTTAACTGTTCAACGCGACCGGCAGAAACATTTTTTAAAAACGGACCATTCATTACCTTGAATAATTCCATACGAGTGTCGTACATTTTTCTAATTTTCAAAATATTTGTCCGAAAAATTTATACATTGTTCAACAATTGCTCAATTTAACGCACTCCCATCAGAGATGGTTCACTTATCACTGATCGAAACATTGTAACAACAGCAGAAGGTTCCGCAGCAAATATCAAGCGATGGCATTCCTGGCTATCGCTCACTCGTGAGGCCTTTTTCTCATAATGTTGTGGTTGGCCGCCCGGACACTGATGTGCGTGACAAGTAGCTTGTGTATTTTCATGCGATAGCGTTAAGGGTAGTGTTCTGCAGAAAATCCGGTGTCGTCGGCGTTGTGAGCAAAAAATCTGCGAAGCTGCCACCTAAGTCACGTTACCTTATGGCTTCATCGCAACCTTTGCACTGGACTGTGAGCAAACTGATTATAATGATAGTTCGCGAGAGGTTGCTCGGCAAGAGCAACCTTGGTCGCACAAGCCGTACCGGTGGCCGGTGGCAGCACCTGCCATCGCAGGGAAGTGGCGCATCTCTTAACTGCTGCACCACTGCGCCAGGAGTATTATGAGGACTCCTAGAAATGTATGACTGTACAGTCTAGAATCACCAATTCCGCATGTATGGGCATTAGCTCATTAACGCTGTCGCGTCGTACCCTTAAGGAGGAGCTTTTGTGACCCCTACATTTTTTTTAGCGAATGTTTTGCTGCTCCCTTCCGTAGCATGTTCGGCATATGTTTCATATGGCCTTGAACCGAGGATAACCACGTGACATCGCCGAGCCCCAGGTGCGCCGGCTCATCAATCTTCAATTTTCTTCGAAAGCAAAGGAAAGGCGCATAACTGGCCCCCTGGAACAGTGGACACCGCAGTCACACTTTAAAGGGGCTTTGAAACACCTACCGAGGAGAACACAATTCGCTCAGTCACTGCTCTATAGGTTGTCATGAGCACTTCAGCCATATAAAAATTAGCTGCGGTTTAACTACTGCTGAACCTGGTTAGAGAGCGGAAGCTGTGGTGTATCGGGCAAGTAGACGCGGCTTGGCGTATGTAACGTTGAGTGCGTTCATCACGACGGCTAGGCAGCACGCCCACACTGCCACCCTGGCAGGGGGCGGTTAAATTAATGGTACACTGCGAGAGGTTGGTCCCCCAATGAACGCTGCACCCTATTGCTGCAGTGCCGCTCTCTGCCACAACGTTGCCAGTGTTGATGCATGCAGCTCACGTATATCTCTCTCACCACTGCCACGCACCTGAAAGCGCGATTGAGGCGTCCACTGACCAAGTAGTAGTAGTAGTTTTTTATTAAAATAATAGTAAACAGAAAAGAAAAGTTTTTTGCTAGCCCCGGCATCTTCCATCGATACTGATGCACCTCAGCTGGGGCAGCGGAAATAAAGGATAGCAGGCAGAATGGAGAAATGAAATGAAAGAGGTGAGGGGAAGGGAAGAGACTATAGGGGGAGAAGTAATGTACACAAACTATTTACACAATAAGAAATGTGTCCAGGTTGTGCGCGTGATTAGTTCATGTTGGAGGAATAAAAACACACACGCACAGCACTGTGTTGACTACAACTGGAGTGGGGCGTCCAGTTATTAATCGTTCAAGGTAGAACTCGCGGAGCGTTCGGTCACTGCGTGTAACTACCTGGCGGAAAACAGACGGGACGTCAAGCCCGTGTGTTCGAAGAATGCACAGATGCTCACCAAGGTTCGGTCACTGGTGCGCGCACTGCCCTGCGGCCACAATAGTGTCTTGAGGGAGTCTGGTAGTATGCCCAGCGGCCTATAGGCTGCAAGCATGTCACGACGAGCATCGGCGAACGTGGCATGTGGAACACTTTGAAGTAATGAGCGCCAGCTGCTTGGTTTACTAGAATTTATATGAATGACATTACAGCGAGGTACCCCTATGGAATTACGAACTTTACGCTTCAATAAACTACCATTATTGGCCGACATCTTCGAATTATAAGGGACGTCACCAATCGATCACCAAATGAATAAATCAGTGACATCACCAATCACCAATTCGATACACTAATGACGCCAGCAATCAATCCCAAATAAGGTTGCTATATCGATTTACTATGGGGGCCGCCATTTTGAATTGCTCCGACAGAAAATTTCACGGCGAAGGGAGGCGGTAGCAGACGCCAAGAAGTCGAGAAACGTGACAAGTAAGAGCTGGCGCTATTAAAAAATGAAAAGCACAAGCAAGGTCAAGGTATTCCCAGGAAAATCACTATTTTTTCAAAGACCGGCTACCGTTATCATTTGTCTCAAATGTGGGTGGACACCGGAAACGAGCAGTGAGGGAAGGGATAAAGGAGGGAGTGAAAGGAGAAAGGTGCCGTAGTGGAGGTCTCCGGAATAATTTCGACCACCTGGGTATCTTGACATGCACTGACATCGCACCTCACACGGGTGCCCTTTGCGTTTCGCCTCCATAGAAACGCGGCCGGGTTCCGACTACGGTACTCCGGCCTAGTAGCCACCGCGGCGGAGCATAAAGCGCTGATTATCAACAAGTCATCGAGTGGCGATTATCAACAACACGAGTTGGACAAAACGCCCGTCGCGGTGGCTCAGTGGCTAGGGCGCTCGGCTACTGATCCGAAGTTCCGACCGCGGCGGCTGCGTTTTTATGGAGGCTAAACGCTAAGCCGCCCGTGTTCTTTGCGATGACAGTATACGTTAAAGATCCCCAGGTGGGCGAAATTATTCCGGAGCCACTACGGCACCTCTTTCTCCCTTTCTTCTTTCACTCCCTCCTTAATCCCTTCCCTTACGGCGCGGTTCAGGGGCCCAACGATATACGGGACAGATACTGCGCCATTTCCTTTCCCCGAAAGCCAATTATTATTGTTATTAAAACGCCCGACACGACTTCCACCACGCCTGATGGCCCAGTGCCATGTGTCTTGGCAAGTGACTCATTTTCATTAATTTGTCGAGAGGCAGCGGCTGGGCTGGTTGAAGGCTGTAATACATGGAGCGCGACTGCCTGCGGTCATAGAGAGATATCCTCCAGCACTACAGACTGTAGCGAGCAAGGGACCTGCCGGCCGTGAAATATTCAATAATTTCCATCTAAAATGTCAATTTTTCTCGCAAACCAAGATCTCCACTACGGCACCTCTTTCTGCCTTTCTTCTTTCACTCCCTCCTTTATAACTTCCCTTACGGTGTGGTTCGGGTGTCCACCGAAATATGTGAGACAGTTACTGCGCCATTTCCTTTCCTCAAAAACCAATTCCTGTCGCAAACCAAAACCGCGGCGTCCCGGCGCGCGTCTGTGCGAAGACAGGACGCATGTCAGACGCGTCTTTTTTTGGTTGTTGTTTTTGGCGGGCCAATAGCACGCGAGCATGATCACGTGACTCGCCCACGTATGTAGACAGTCCACGAAGGGAGCAGAGAGCGAGCCGCTGCATACAGTTCAGTGGTGCGAGAGCCGGCTGTTCGTGAGCTCAGGCAAGGTGCGTATTGTTATTTTCTGCTTCGCAATATTTTCCCGTGCTTTTATTTCACATCCCTCTGAAGGAGATTTTTAAGTTCCTGGTGTGTTGAGGAATTTGGCAACCAGTTTTTTTTGCCAATTGTTTGAGTCTGTCGTTAGGCCTAATGACGGTTTTCACCCGAGGTGTACATGTACCATGTGATTATCATGCTCCTTTGCAATGCAATTTGGATCTCGATTTTTGCTCACTCACGATGTATTGCCTCTGTATTAGTAAATCCAAACCGATTCCGCGCGTCGGAAGTTCTTTTCGAATGATTTATACGGGCGAAACGGGCTTCTGCATTTCCGGGAGCGTTGTAGAATGCGTTGAGACGCGACTTCGAAAAATCAATTGCACGAGAAAGTGGGTCAATAGCGGATGTTTCAGGAGAAGATATGACCTCCGATTATTGCGGAAATGCATTTTGTAGTTCGACAATCTTTCCCAAGTGTCGGAATTTTTGTTGATCTTGGTGCAGAATGCTTTCAGATCTGCTAAGACTGAGCGTTCGAAGAGTGCACGGAGGCCAAGCTTTGTTGTGGGCATGCTTGCTTAAACGTCGCATTTCTTCTCTGCGTTATCGAGTTGTTTTTAAACCTCGCTGACTGCTTATTGTCACGATGCAGTAACCGAGATGTGCATCTTGCCACTTACGTATAAATATCTTTCTGCGCGTATTAGCTGGGAGAAGTTACTAGAACGAACGCTTGTCAGAAAAAAAAATGAGCAGTCCATAAAGAATAGTAGTGCGGGAACGTAAGCTGTGTAAGGTTAAGCTGAATTAGATTCGAGTTCTGCTTAGCGTTACGCGGCTTTCAGACTAACGTTCGAGCAACGCGCCGGCATTTGCTGGCCTTGACAAAAAAAAAAAGCCGTGGGCAGCTGTGAATAAGAACGCCCTGATGGCTGGCGTTTGGCAAAAATTGGGGATGTCTTATTGGAATACTTTGCTTAATTTCGTGCCCATTTCTGATTTTGGACGACGAGCTCATCCGACTGCCACGAAAGAAGGGAACTGCGAGTCAGTTTAGCGCTTCCTGAAATTTATAGGCTTTCACAACTTTTTGCTATGTGTGATCTTGGTTGTTTTAAGGCCGAAAGCTGCGTTGTGCGTCGACTACAAACCTGGATCGGGATCCGGTTTGGCGTTGTTGCGTTCGAACTACTACTGCGCACGCTATCTCCCCCTCGAACGCTGCGTGCCCTTGGCTGGTTGTGCCGTTCAGTTCGAGGTTTAACGCGATGGCGTTAAGGAGCTCGTTTCGCAAGAAAGTCGGCGTTGTGTCTTAAGAATTTTTTCCAATTATTTGTAGTTGATATTTGTCATTTCGACTTCTGTTCATTTTTTATTTCTTTCTATTGCATGTCTGTCAATTTCCTTTTATTTCTTATTGTTTTTATTTTTTATTCATTTTTTAAATGTTTTTTGGCTTTTTATTCTGTTTTATTTTGCTGATTCCATGAGTTTGAGTGTGACACGTTTCTGCGAACATCCCCGCTGGCGAGTCATGTGTCTATAAAGGTTTTGGCCTTAAAAAAAATCGCGTAGACACTGGGAATGGAACCATGGTCTCTCAGATCGCGAGGTGAGTACGCGCTACGAAGGCTCGTTGGTTCGAGGTGATTAGAAGACGGACTTAGTGAATGTGTTGGGATCTCTGACTTCGTGAAGTGTCTCTGTACTGATGCGCACATGAGTAATGAGTGTGCAAATTTTGAAACGGGACCCCATAAATATCGCGTTCTGCTTTAAAATGCATTTCAATTTACTGCTGTGAGCTGTTTGAACGCAGCGCCATCTATGTTATAGAGATGAATTAAATGTGAATAGCTTGCACTGAGGCACGATAAGTGCTATAATGGCTGTGTTCGGTTTGGGGTTATGAAGTTCGGCGTTCCAAAGCGATTCAGGTTATTAGGGACGCCGTACTGGAGGGCTTCGGTAATTTCGCCGATCTGGGGTTCTTTAATGTGAACTGGCATCGCATAGGGGTTGTGGATTTAAATTTAGGGAACCAGCAGACGAAATCATTGAAGACGTCAACTGGTCCGAACTCTGTGCCCAGTGGTAACATGACGGTGGTAACATGCCCCTGCGCGCGGCAGCTTGCGTGCAACACATCGCGACCTTTCTTGGCATTGCAGACGGGCAGGCAGCGGTGGCCGGACATGTGTGCGTCATGTTTTGTGCGGGTGGCAACCATTGCGATGTCGTTCTTCTCGCACCGTCCGAGCGCCTGTGATGTAGTACGCGTCCGTGTGCTCTTGTGTTCAACGAACGCGACACCAGCGGGGACGCAGGCCTCCATTACAGCCTTTGTCTTTAACTGCAAACTTCCTCCCTTCCCTGACAGCATGGTTGAGGTGTCCACTGATATGTGAGGAAGTTACTGCGCCTTTCCTCTGAAATCGCAACGGAGACGCACAACGGCCAATTCAGGGAGCAGCGTCACTCCTGCCCATTCGCGACCTCTTTGGGCGGCGGATGGGCTTTCTTCAGAGGACTGCTAGAGACGCCGAGCCATATGTTTCATGGGCAAGTCGTTGCGCCGAATGGGCGATGGCGTTCCGTGGACTCCCTGGCAGCGCTGCAACACACTGTCGGGTTCCGCACTTAAAGCCGCCGCTTAAGCGTCCTGCAATGTTTTGTGCCACCTTGTTAAATTTGTTTCTATTTTGCAAGCCTGTAATCTTCAATGCAGTTGTACGTTATGCCTATGTAAGCCCGGAATGTCGCGTGTTTGCGCGTTGTACTTTACTAGCGTAGACGCTCCTTGACATCCGATAGAGGGCTCTCCTGCCGAGTTATCCGTTACGCGATCACGTGATCACCGATTGCATCCACCCCGAGCTTTGCTGTTCGTGCAGCTTTGTCGTGAGACGCTGCCGCGCGCTTGAAACGCCTCTTGGACGCTATACGTAGCTGCTAGCTACGTGCAGCGTTCGTGGATTCCCGGCGTGTTTCATATGAGGCGAAAAGGAATATCTGCACAGGAACGCCCTCGTGTACTTGAGCTATCGGTGCACTGTTGAGAGCCACATCTTTTCGTGGAAATGAGGAGGAGCCGTCGAACCAGACACGTATAAAAGCGCAGTCTACTCCATCCCGTCGTAATTAATTGGCAGGAAGAATATCCGCCGAAACCATTAGCCTTGCAGTGCATTTCAGTGATTGCATGGATGCCTATACATTTTGGCTGGTGGAACAAAAATGTTTATTATAGAGCGACGGGTGACTGTCAGATCCTTGATGCGAAGAGTTCTGGTAGTACCAAGCGATTATGGATTTTAGTGTGTGACGTAGCAGTTGAGGTATACTCATTTGGGAAGGAATTAAACGCCCTCGTCAACGGCTTAGTCGCGTTGTACCTCTACCCGAACTAGCCGGAACGCAATGTCGCAGGTAGTGTCTAATTAATATTTGCGATTGAAAATCAGCTAAGCCGTACACGGAAACCCATATTTCGGTCGGGCCTTATACCCAACCAGTTGGACACCCAGATAGTGCTCTTGAGCCGTGAATGCCACCATTTGAAGCACGATGCCACGTGAGTCAGCTTCGTTGCTGTTGTCCCTCTGCTGCTGTGTACTGTCGCGCTGCATCGAACGGAAGATCATGCCTTTTGAGATCCAAGTTTGTTTGTTTTGGTTTGATTTATGGGGTTTATTGTTCCAAAGCGACTCAGGCTATGAGGGCGCCGTAGTGGAGGGCTCCGGAAATTTCGACCACCTGGAGTTTTTTAACGTCCAACGACATCGCAAAGTACACAGGATTCTAGAATTTCCCCTCCATGAAAATTCGACCACCACGGCCGGGATCGAACCCGCGTCATTAGCCGAGCGCCATAAACACAGAGGCACCACGGCGGCTGAGGTGCAAGTTGTGTTATCCCCTGAAAGACATGAAAGCGCGTGTGTGCTGAACGTCAGCGCTCGTGTAGGGGTGCTATGCAGTCGCCTCCCCATATATGGTCCCTTTGTCCTGCTTGTATTTTAAAAGTGACGATTGTGTCTGTTCACCGCCGCAGGGCTTCTGCTGCCCACTTTCCCGCTCTGGGAGTCGACGAGGCTAGGACATATACCTAAGCGGTCTCGCCCTTGAGCTGTCTTGTGTACAACACCACTACACCGAGTGGGCATCGCTGTAGCTCGGCGTTTTTTTTTTTTTGCAGAGCCAGATGGACGAAAACAGTGGCGATAAAGCACCTCCGCCCGTCGGTCGCGCTCGCGGCCGTTCGCGCGACAGGGCACGGACCGTGGTCGTATTGCCCGGAGCACAGGCGGCACCTACGGTGCCTCAATTTCCTGCTGCCATGGCGCCGCTAGCGGCTTTGCCAAGGGAGCCTGGTGTTTTGAGGCCTGCGACGGTGACCTTGCCGTCGATGCCCACCCACGACAGCGTGGCGGGCCTGTCGTCCTCCTTCGACAGGATGGCCATCGGACAAGGGGCGCACCTCCAGCAGACGGCGGCGATGGCCCCTTCAGCTGTAGTGAGTTATCTTTTGTTTACGGCGACAGCTGTTAAAGGGCTGTTGCTTATGTTTTAGCCCTTGGTCTATGGGGTTTAATGTCCCAAAGCGACTGAGGCTATGAGCGCAGTGAAGGGCTCCGAAAAGTTTGACCACTTCGGGTTCTTTAACGTGCGCTGACATCGCACAGTACATGGGCCTCTAGAATTTCCTCTCCATGGAATTTCTACCGCCGCGGCCGGAATCGAATCGACATCTTTCGTGTCAGCAGCGCGCCATAATAAGCCACAGCGGGGCACCCCTGGGTTTTGCGTCGTAGTAGCAGTAATGCGCAAAGGAAAGATGGTTGCCACGGAAACCGTTTGAAGAGCGTCCGGCGAGCGTGGAATGTGCAGAGTATGGAGAGAGCGAAGGGGTGTGCAATCTGAAGCATTTCATTCTATAACGACACCTGTTAAATTCCCGTTACCTGGGTTTCGCGTCGTATACTGCTAGTAAAGAACTTCAAAGTGACGCTGCTCTGTAACTATACGCGTATGCATGTCGCTCTGAAATTCTAGCGCATTAATCTAATGGCGGGGAGCTGCTTCAACTGGAAACGAAGCTTTTCTACGCTAAGATAGAGACGTGGAGCGCAGGTGTCGCCTTTGCCGTCTGTGGCAAAATGAGGATACTCGGTACTGTTTATAGTCGCAGAGCTCTGAGGCTGTGCCACACAGTCGTTCACATTCAAAATGTGATCACGGCAACCCGCCGCGGTGGCTCAGTAGTTAAGGCGCTCGTCTACTGAGCCGGAGTTCCCGTGTTCAAAACCGACCGCAGGGGCCGTGTTTCGATAGCGGCGAAACGCAAACGGCGCCCGTGTGCTATGCGATGTCAGTGCAGATTAACGATCCCCAGTTTTCCGAAAATTTTCCGGGGTTCACTACAGGACCTCTTTCTTATTTCACTCTCTCCTTTATCTCTTCCCTTATGGCATGGTTCGGGTGTCCACCGAGATATGTGAGACAGGTACTGTGTAATCTTCTTTCCTGAAAAACATATTTTTTTTCATTTTCACACGGTCAGATCGAGTGGCAAGAAGGATAAAACACCGTTTTATATTAACGCGACAGCGGTAAGGAGTTAGTGTCGCAGAAAAGCCGTTATCGTCGGCGTCTTTGGCCGTGAGCGAAAAATGGCGCATCTCGGTGGACACCTGAGCCGCGCTGTAAGGGAAGGGATTTTAACGGGACAGCAATAAGGATTGATTGATTTATGGATTGGTGGATTCATTGAATAATTAATTGATGGATTGATTGACTGGTTGATTGATCGATCGGTTGATTTTTCTTTCCCCACGGCATGATTCGGGTGTCCAGCGAGAAATGTGAGACAGGCTTCATTTCCTTTCCTTGAGAGCAATTGTTCATATCATTTTCCTTCCCTTACAGCCCGGTTCCACCAAGATATGTGAGACAGGCGTCCTTTCCTTAAATTGTCCAACTGGCCGCGCAGGCGATGGCGTTCCGTGTACTCCTCAGTAACGCTGCGACACACGCAGTCGCGTCTCACTCTTAAAGGGAGTATGCAATCAATTAGTCTTAAGCAGTAAAAAGATCCTGTGCATATAGCACTAGGGCATGCTAGTCATCCATTTGATACGACATCAGCCAGGTACTGGGGTGAAGGGGGAGGGACGGCAAAGAAAGGAGGTTTGTAGGGCTGCTCGCCGCTGAAAGAGACAGTGCCTAATAATGCATAATAAAGATGCATGTATAGTACCCCACATCAGGAATATATTAGGGACGCCGTGGTTGAGGAATGCGGGTTCACCGGGGTTCTTTAATGCGTGCCGACATCGCACAGCCGGCTTTTTTTTTTTGGACTTTGCCTCCATCCGAATGGGCCCCCTCGGCTGGGATTCTGTCCGTCAACTTGGGCTCAGCAGCCAAAAGTATATGAATTGTAAATTTTGGTGTTTAATTAACGTCTCGAAGCAACATGTAGGCTATGGGGGATGCCGTAGTGAAGTGCAACGGATTAATTTCAACCACCTGGGACTCTTTAATGTGCGTTGACATCGCATAGCTCACAGGCGCCTTTTGCGTTTCACCTCCGTCAAAACGCGGCCGCCCTGCTTCTGATTGAACGTTGGTCTTCCAGCTTGGCAGGAGAGTGTCCCAACCACTAAGCCGCCGCAGCGGGTCTATTTCTAGGCTTACAGACCATCTGTAATGGGCAGCGTGTTGTACAATACACTCACGTGCATTAAAGTTTCTGGTGTGGAATGAACTTATAAAGTACAGCAACACGTCTCATACTTTTCAATCTCTGATTAACGCACATGTGTAGAGCATTTAGCCCTTGACTGACTCTGAAGTGCCAGTCTTCTTCCCACCACCCACTGCGTGAACTACTGGCTGCTTTTCATACATAATGCTTTGAGCGGTGTTGATGTAGCCTTGTGACTCCTGTACTTAGTGATGTTAGTCCAATATGGTCAGGGTGGGGGTTAAAAAAGCAAAGCATCTAAATGACTGCACTCAATCGTATCCACAACTGCTCTTGATGAATATACTCAGGTCCCTACCACGCTCCGATTCGTCTCTGAGCAGCATCCGCTTCCGGACACCAAGCACTGATTCTCATTCAAGGTGAGTGCATATGATTTATGGATCCAAAAGTAATAAAAAATAGTGTCTTTCTTGGCCATGTTTCAGGCCATGTTTCAGGTATAATTGACCCCAGAGGGGGTATGCACTGTAATCTCTGCTTGTAGCAGTATGGTGATTATGTTAAAAGAAACCTGCTTTGTTCGCAGATTCAAAGACATATTTTAATCCAGCGGTAAGGGTGAGTCCATTTGTTCTTTAGGAAAAGCATCAAATACTTAATGTGGCGCACATTTACACAACTGCATGCCCAATCAAAAATCCAAGCAAAGAGCACTTAAATGTTAAAGTTGCAGTGACCTTCCAACAACCATGCTTTTAAAGCTTGCTTTTAATTCTTGTGAAGAGGGTTCTAGTTTTCACATTAGGTACCTGCTGTATGTATGAATGGTATTGATTTCTCTTTCATCACAGTGTGCCAGCATTATTTAATTGCATGATTCTCTTGGGCAAGCATCGTCGTTCTCAAGAACTTTGAGAAATAAGTTGTAGAAGTGACCATTCAGTTAAATCTAATCGCCATTTGCTTAAACGTTGTTCTGGCCATTACCACAGCTAGACTCTCTGACAAGAAAGTGCAGGCAAGAAACAGGTGTGCAGAGAATGTTTTTTGGGCACATCTCCCATTTCTAGATTCAGGCATCCAGCAATGTCTGGAAGTACAGTGTGTATGGAACTGGCGATAAGATTCTGATAGCAGCTTTTGTACAGGTTTTGCAGTAAAAGAAATTTGAAATTTTAGCAGAAGTTTTTAGGTTTTCTATCAGAGAAAATGGCATTTTATAGCAGAAAAAAATGGTTCGCACCAAAATTTCAGTTCTTGCAGGACATAAAAAAGGGGATTGATAAACTTCAGGTTTATTTGGCAAGTTCAGTGTTCACTGTGACCATAGTAAAGCAAAAAAATGAAAAACCCTATTCCCAACTGCTCTCGTTAAAATGCTATTTCCTAATAAAAAAGGATAGCCAGAAATAAACAAATGGAAAAACGATTTTGCTGAAGACTGTGTAATTTTTATTAATTGTGAACAATAACAAAATGTGAAAAAATCAACACAACACGCTGGCGAAGTTTGGCGCAGAAGTTCCTCCACTGCAAGTAACATGATAGTGGCACCTTGAATATTCCAATATTTGTCATGAGTTTTCTGTCAGTGGAAGCAGACAGCTCCATTGGCTCCAAGGCAATGTCAACACAATGTACCACTCAAAACTTCGCTTGATATTCTCTACGTGGTCACATTGTCGGGGATATGACATCAGCAATCATATCGCATTAGGTTTCTACTATACTGAATCTCATGTAAACCAGAGCATATGGACTAGAAAGGTGTATTTTCCTAATGTAACAGACAGGCCATGTTGTAATCAGTAGCCATGCAGGATGAAGTGCCAGTGCCTTTTGTGAGATACTATATGCAAACAGCAATTCACTGCCGTAATGCGATATTATTAGCATACCGTAAATTATGGTGTACAACCTGCATGCTAGACGTTTAAAAGTTATTTGGGGCTTTGTGGACACTATGCGATTCTATATACAAGGTGCGATCATAAGAAAAAATATTTTTGCAGCGAAAATTGAGTCCTGCAGACTATACCCAGGGTGTGTGTGGACTGTATACCAGAGATTACTAAATTCATTCAACACACCGATCTCGATTCAAAATAGTGAAAGCATCGATTGAAGACTGTTGCATGAGTTTGTGTACATGGTGGTGCAGCTGCGCTAGCTAACAAATCTGCGCCAATATTTTTGTTGCAATCAATATTTAAGTTTCACCATGGTGGAGCAATTGGAGGGAGAGTAATTGGAAGGCTAACTTTGCCGGTAGCTAACAACTCAGCTACGGTGAATCATACGCCCCATTAAATTCGGGGAGCCAGAACTAGTGAGGCTGGGCATTACTGAAAGAGCTTCAGAACAGCGAGCCTGTTTTAAACAGTTGGGTCCACAGGGCTTCCTAGGCATCACCAAAATTGCTGCGCTTCACTGATACCTACAAAGATGAGAAGTGTGTACAAAGCAGGGTGCATAATACCACGACACAAAGTCAGCTAATTGAATTTTCAGTTTATTGATAGCTACTGAAAACACCGTATGGGATAGGCCAAAAACAAGCAGTTGTGTGAGTACCTCCAAAAATGTCTCAGCACTTCATTTGTGTCTCTTGCCATTTCTTATGTCTCGTCCCTTTTCCTATTGCCATGCGCCAACCAGCCCAACTTAGCGCTTCGCTGAACTTCCAGAATTCAATGAGAAACTGCTACTGATGGCAGTTAGGAGCTCACGATGTTGGTCTGATTTTTTTCAGGTTCCCAGTGAGCAGGTGCTTCTCAGAAGACCACACGCGCTCTGGGAAAGCTTCACCTTCCAGGAGTTAGAACACAACGAGAACTGCAACATATTATTATAGCTACCTGTTAAAAGTTCTTGTTGAAGTTAAGTTTAAAGTCTTGTTCCAGTTACAAGTTAGTTAATTTAAAGTTCTTTTTTAAGTAGCGTGGTTCTTTAACAAGATGTCAAAGTATGCCTGAACAGCTGTGTGCATGTAACAGCTTCTGAGAATAGAACACAGCAATAACTGCAACACATTTAACGTAGCTAGCTGTTAAAGTTCTAATGAAATGTTAACGTTTTTTTCCAGTTAAAAGTTAGTTTTAGGCTGTTGTTGAAATAGCGTTGTTCTTTAACAAGATGGCAAAGTGTGCCTCCTTTGTTGTGTACCTAATAAAACAAAACTTCACTTTATCTCAAGAAAATTGCCCTGCAGACTCCGAAACCCAGCTTGTGCCAGCAGCACCAACACAAAGAACTGAACATCGCATAATCAATCGCTCGCGAAGTGAATTTTACAAGAAACTTGTGCGGGGAATGCAAAATGAGAGGAACACAATTTTCACATCTCACCTTACTGAATAAAGAACACAGAATGGCTTCAGAAAGCTTTAAAGGAAGCGTGAAATTTTTTACCCATTCGTTAAGCGGAAACTACCTACTTAACCATGCAAATTTGTTAAAAAGGCCAAAACAAACCTCTCTGTACAATTGCATAATGAGGTAAATCAAGAACATGAACTGAAATTAGGCGTTTCCAGAGATTTACTGTTAGCTATCAACTAGAACAAGCAAGTTGCCTGGCAGAGCTTTGCGAGTCACTTTGTTTGCCATCTCGTTTTCATAATGAACTGAAATTACACGTTTCCAGAGATTTACTATTAGATGTCAACTAGAACTTGCAAGTTGCCTGGCAGAGCTTTGCGAGTCGCTTTGTTTGCCATCTCGTTTTCATAATGGCAGTGTGCTGGGGATATCTAATGTCAAAGGAGATTGGCTGATGGTTAGTTTTCCTAAACAGACTTGAGAGATTTTTGTAGGACTGGTTTCAAGCCTGTGAATGTCACCCATCGCCCATCTATTCGTCACAACATTTATTATAAAGATATTTTCTTTGATGCCGTGCAGCTCTGCCACTGTGGAGACTGTTGTCCATTGAAGGTGATAGGAGAGAATTTGCCCTGCAGAAGTGGCACACAGAAACCAAAGGAGGAGCTGTGGTTTCAACATATTTAGAGTGAATAAAGTTTATTCTCGCTCTCCTTTGAACATGAACAATGGGTGAAGATTTTGCTCTCTTGCGAGAATTTTGAATTATTTAGGTCAGAGCTGCTTGCAGTAGCACAGCCTGTGGCACACGGTTCTTTGCAATAATGCGGGACATAAATCACATGATCGCTTTTGCAAGTGCGTGTAATAAATCATTTGCACTAGCAAATGCAGGTATAAATGCGTGCAGGCATAAACTGATCTTCCAAGCGCAACAGCTGTTGCAGTAATATGAGGCTAACATGGTTTTCCTACTGATGTTGGCTTCAGCTGTTGTAACAGCACATTGCCAGGCATCTTTTTCCTGAGTACCGTAGAATACAGTATCTGAGCAATAATATCACCACCCCCCCACCCCCCCGCAAAGATGAAAATTTTCTTTAGCTGCATAATATGTTTCAGATGGAAAATGTCTTTGCGCAAGCGTGAAACAAAAGCTGCTGAAAATGTACAGTGGGAGTCATAAAGGCATGAAAAAACCATGGTAAATCTCAATTTCGGATGAAGTAAGTGCTAGGATGTACAACAAAAAATGCAGCACTACCTAAGGATCGCAAGCGGCATTGCCTGTTGATATTTTGGCACCACCGTAATTCTGATTCAGAGTTGTCAGATTGGAACCAGATGCAATCACTACCTGTGAGTAAACACAATTGATGGCTAGCCATGACACTGCCTGCACTTCCTCGTACAGTCTTCAAGTTCTCGGGAAGTTCCGCTTTAAAAAGTCCATCCCTAATCAACAGGGGCTTTTGCATGTAAATGGTCACTTTTAGAGTACTTGCAATTGAGTTGAACAAAATGGCAATATGACCTTTCAGACATTTGTTCCATTGACAATGGGTCAAGCTATGAGGTGGGGGTCAATACGCGCACTGCCATATTTACCCGATTTTGACACGCACTTCTTCGTGCTCGAAAATTGAGCCGTGAAACAAATGCGCGTTAGAATCGGATGCAAAACCGAAACCAAGCTATGAACCGTCCCATCACAATGTGCTGATTGCACTTTTCTCCGCTAGTAGTTATAATTCTGGAGACAATAGAGACCTTTAATATAGCGCATGAGCGCTTACGTACGTTATACGCAAGCATTTAGCAGGAGGTTACAGCAGAAGTCGCATGAGCACACTTTTAGTTTATCATATGCCTACAAGAATGCAACGATAGCACAGGCAGCAGTGGCGCCATTTGGTGTTGAGTTCTGGAAATAATTTGTGACAAATTTTTCACACTTAGCCAAGGTTATCCAAGTCGTATAGCGTAGACAGCCAGTTCCATGGCCTGTACAGTCGAGCCACGGCCTAATTTTTTTTAGGTTACTGAACCGAGAAAGGTTTTTAATAACATCATACTGATTTTTTTCGAACCTTTCTGCCTACCACCGTAACGACTACACTTGGCAAGGCTATGACCACTATGATTACCTGGGCGTAAAAGTCCAAATCAAGGCAATCCACAGGCGGCGGTCGCAGAATCGAAAACAGGTTAAGTTTATCCCTCATTCGTTCTACTGTCAGTGATAGGAGGAAAAGCGAATATCACGCGTACCATTTAAAGTCAATGAATATGCCTAAAAACCGAATAGCATTGACGAATTCTCTCCAAAGCGGGGGATGTGGGCGATGCGAATTTTAGAAGCTATTTTTCTTAGCGCAAGCAGCAGCACGCACGCTAAATTTGAAAAACAGCGTACGTAATGCGAACGTAAAAGCTCAATTTGAAATATCGTTTGGCGCATGCACAGTACGAAGAACACTATTTTATAGACCTCCTGCATGTTTGAAAACAAACGACGTGGCGCTGGACTCGCTAGCGGGCTCGTGGTATGCAAAAGATCGGGGAGTGGCGTTGCGTATAGGTGTTGAGCGCGGGTTTTCAAGGGTGGTAGGCGCGTTTCCAGTTTCTGCGAATCACAGCAATGGTTGATGCTTCCAACTTAGTAAGTTGTCGAAGTACACGAGCTCGCGTTGGCCACGTGCGGCGTATTCAGAGAAATAGTTTGCCACTTTGTATTGTGTATATGGTTAGTAGTAAACTTGTAGAAAGTGTTCCTTCCGTTGGTTTATACGCTAGGCATTGAGTAAAACAAGTTTTGACACTCTGCACTAGCCGGAATGATTTTACTTCGGGACAGTAGTGAGGCGAAGCGCTGGTGTTGCTTCGTCGGAGCAGACGTGCGCTCATCGTCTGTTGGCATACGTGTCGCGCTGTGCGAAAAGTGGGGACAGCGTCGTGTCTCTGATCTCCTCTGTCTCGCTTAAGCGCTGTTTTTAGCCGCATGACCACGCACCAGCCATGCCGACTTGTCCTCTTGTTTAGCTGGTCGATTTGGTGAAAATTTTTTATTTCTAGAATTATTGTCTTTCCTAGCCCTGGAGTCTTGTTTCGTGATGAAAAATTATACCAAAATATTGAGTACAAATTTATAAATTACGCTTTTTAGATGTGTGGTCATCAAAAATTGTGAGGTAATTTCTTTGATTTCAGTGCCGCATTTCTTTGACCAAAGCGAAAGCGAAGAGGCCATAAACGAGGGAATGAACTTTAAGGTTCGTTTTCTGACCTCTCACATTTTCTGCGACTGGATCACTGACCTTCGTAATTCCGTAACGCATGAAAATAAAATGATTCCATTTGTCACAAACTTTTCCTGAGACGTTGAGGAACGTAATAAATATCTCGATTTTTTTTCCTACACGGGCAGTACTATGTTAGTTTTTTTTTGTAAGAAACGTTTTCATGTAACTATGCATGCATATATGTTCTGATCATCTAGAAAAATAACTAATCGCGTCATCATACAGTACAGGGCTTTGTGTACATGCTGGCATACAAAAAACTGCGCACTATCTACTCAATTATTTAAGACCTTGGGGTGACTTGACGAGGGTGTTAATTATAATTACCCAGAACTGCACCAGGTATAGCTAAAAATAAAAGGCATTACTGAAACTAGCGTAGGAATTTCATATTTGCACCAAGTTTAGTTACATATCGCATGCATAAATAACGAAAACACTTTTCATTACCGCGTCCCCTCTCAATCTCGCCACGTGTCTGTTAGTAGCACGCCTGGGGCTGCTTCTTTCCAAACAAGCATCGCGATCATGTACTACCTCATGAAACCTGACACATGCATGGTGCATTGAAAAAGCATATCGCGTTTAGCACACTTGAGGTGCGCTATTCTAAGCACGCCAACGCGACCGCGCAAGATTGACACAACTTACCAGACTTCTTTCTACTCGAATCAAATATTTACGTCATCGTATCAAGAAACAGTTTCAAGTAAATTTAAGTGTCATAAAACACGCCATTAAAACACGCTGTGCTATTAACAAAAGAACGCATTCCTTGGGGGCGAGTGAACCTGCCGGCGCCCCGTGCACTCAGGCTCAAGGTGATAAATACGTCTGCAGCTACATATGCTTTTTTTCCTTGCGCAATTATCAGCCTACTATCCTGATGTTTAGGGGAATGAACGCAGTAACTTGCATGCTATTAAGTCCATTGAGTGGCAGTGCCGATCGACTCCCAGACTTCGCGCTTTACTACCGTGGCCCAATGCCTATTAGCCAGTTTCCTAACGCGGTATTTATGTGCGAGAAACCTATCGAGGCTAATTTAATTTTTTTTATGCTACTACGCGGATCCAGCAGTGACGCAGCTGGTCAATACATGCTGCTTCTGCAGTGCACAGGCTTGAAGCAGCCGCCGGTAGCTGCGGTAAGCACGGGCCAGCGGAACCTGTTTTGCCTACCATGCGAAAGTCGCTGCTGACATCAGCGCCAGCGCATCTTCGTGACGTCGCGGGGTGAAGGAGGTCTATGGGCACCGTGCAGGAACCCAGGTGGCAGCACTCTCGGCAAACAGACAGCGCCGCCGGTGGCCGGCGGAGCAAATCCGTTGGGAGAGTCGCGGCCGTCGGAAGGTTTTCGGGATTGTTGCAGCAAGGTGGCGGCAATTTCGGCTAGTTGGAGTGACACAGCGATGGATAAACAGTGCGGGAACATGAATACACCAGACAGAGAGACAAGGACGAGTCCTGGCTTTATGCTGGGCGTTTATTTCCAAGTAGGAAAGCACGAGAAACAGAGCAGACGACACAAGGATAAGGGTGCCCAAGAATAAGGAGAAAAACACAACAAAACCAAGGAGAGGGGATAAGAAAATGCGATGCAAAAAGAAGTAGAAAAATACAGAATAAGATTTGTGGCCGCCCCCACGTGTGGTACAGCGCGACACAAAGCCAGCCACAAGCACGTGGACCGAACGGGACGGCCGGGGGAAGATTGTTGTGAGAGGTGGGGACGTACTTAGTCGAAAGCTAAAAGAAAAAGAACGCTGCCAAGAAGGTGCCCCTGGAGGAGGAAGGAAAAGGTGCGGAAGAAGAAGAAAAGGAATGAACGGACGGGGAGCTGAAACGGAGAAGTGGAAACAAAATACGAGAAGCTGACGAAAGGTCTGAAAATTCGCGTACGTCGGCCGGCTCTCCCTGTCTGTGCGAATAATTGAGGTAACTCACGTAGTAGAGAGGCAGAATTATTTTCAAAGGTTTCAATTGTCTCTCCGGTGGGGCACATTCCTCTTCTCCTGATGACAGAACAGTCCTTAAAGGACGGCATGTAGCGGCGGTCTCCACAGCGAACATCAACAAGACGCCATTTGATCATTCCCTCCACATCGCACTGGTATGCGCACAGGAGGTAGCTGATTCAGCATATTAGGCAGACTCTTACAAATGTTCCGATTGGAACATACGAATTCGAATTTTTTTTTTACTTGCCGTCAAGATACACCTGACTTAAAAATTTTTGTTTTCCCGTCTGTATGGTTAGAGAGGAAATCATCGCAACTATAAAATTTTTTATCCTTTTACTTAAGGACTGAATTATTATTGGAAAATGGACACATTTTAGCCTGTGTCGAAGCCGAGTGTTTGTGGGGCACTTCCCCGAAAAAAAAAGTTGCAATCATCAAAAGAGAACAAAAGTACTGACAAAGACTTGCTTTACAATTAGAGGAGAGCACTGCAACAAGACAGGAAGAGGAGAGTGAAGGAAAGGTAGAAAAAAAATGAGAAGGGAGGGGGAGGTTGTCAAACCACTTGAGAAGGGAAACGGCGGTGGAGCTGGAAGAAAAGGGTGTAGGTGCGGAGAAAAAAAAAGAACAAAAAGTGTAAGGACGCTCAAAAAAAAAAAACTAAAGCAAATGAACCTATTTTATTCAAGAAAGAGAAATAAAAGATAACGTATTGAAATACAATTCTAAGCAAGAGAGACATCAGAAAACAACGCATTGAAATACGGGAAGCTGATCAAAACCTTACATCGGCCAACTTGCCAGATTTGAAGAAGAAGCGGCATTTCTCGGTAGACGGAACAATGACGTAGTCTTGTGCAGTAATTTCAAAGGGATATGTTGTTTATTTTATTTGCTCAGATATGACAGCGAAGTTTGGTGCCTGACAGCGGCGCCGGCTACTTCTTTTCACATATTGGAAGAAATCACTTGTATTCGCGACCTTAATGTCAAGCAAACACAATATACACACTACGAATCTGGTGATGCGGTTTCCGTATTTCACGGTCACTGCAGCGAACGCCAATGTGCCAGTTCATTACTTTTTCTACATGGTGCTGGTGCTTACGCATGCTATAGCGGACACAGTGACCCGTTTGGAGAATATAGACCAAACCACGGAGCGTTATGGAATAACTATCTACGTCGGCGCACGCCACAAGACGCGTTCTGCGGTTCCTAGTGCAGGCCCTTTCCTTCTGTCGGGTAGGCTAAATGGCAACAGAAAATACGAGTGCAACATTGTGGAATAGCTTGATTCTTTTAAGATGGTGAGAAAAATTACGAATGCAGGGGTTTGTAGAGTGCCTTATTTTTCTCTTTTAGGAACAACGTCATGCGGCGAATACTGACATGATTGCCGGCTCACTGCCCGTCGGGACGAGAGCCATCCACTGTTCCTGTCGCTTTTCTTCGTAGAACTTGTTTGCGGACGTGAAAAACATTGTCCCTGGCGAGTTCAAGTATGTGCTATTGCAGACTCCTGCGCTGCAATTCATCTGCGACCACAGAATATCACCAAAACAACAAACGAAGAATACGACGCGCTCCCGGGCAGTTTTGCCGCATCTGAGCGGCGCGGGCCGGCGCGCGTCTCCCACCCGGTCTGCCCATTTCGCCGCGAGGGGCGCGCGCATCGCGCCGGAGTTACTCCTGCACGGTGCCTATAGTGTTCGCTATGCCTTTGCGTATGTCTGCGTACGCCCTACTAACAGTCTCCGAACCACGAATGACCAACCTGCAGTGCCCGGGCGGAGCTGTGATTGGTCCATCAAGCGCCTAAAAACTGCTGCTGTAAGCCGCTTCGGCCACTACAAGCATGAAACCACATTCTGAACGACCAAAGGCCCCTGTTTGGCTGATAAAATTTCTTCGCCAAAGCGGTCTCGACGTAGGGCAGTCAGCGAGCCCTCACGAGAAGTGGGGGGGAAGACGCAGCCTGACGCCAGCTGCGGCGCCTACTACCTTTGTCGGCGCCGCCCCAGCTTCCAGAAATTTCGTGCTTGGTTTTTCGATCGACAGACCGTGCACACGCGTCGGCGGCTTGGTTAATGTGCTTCCGCCTTCGGCGATCGTCTCTCCCCTGCTCCCCCAATCCCTCTGAATGGACTCCTTATTGAAATTGTAATGTTGAAAGGAAGCTGTGCCGGCCGTTGCTCGTGGCATTTTGCCGCGCCGCGTAAATCAGCGTGTGCCGAATCGTTCTTCTCCCGTTTGCGACCGCGTTTCAATTCAAACAGTGATGTGTGATGTTGAGTAAATGGTGCAGCGTAAGAGCAAATAGTGTGTAGTATGGTGTGCTACGTCGCGTGCGATTCATGACCAATCCCGCGAAAGTTAAGGACTCTGGAGAAGTGGAGGGGAGACGGCGAATAAGGCACTGAATTGCGCTACACAACCCACTGAATTCCAAGCAACTGCAATGGACCCCCGTCAGGCGGCGAATTTATAACGTCATTTCGGACGAATGACATTAGCCAGAGTTGACTTCCTCGCTTGCGCCGTTGGCACGTGACTAAAGCTGTAATGTCATTTGCTAATGTTTCCAGTGAGGATTCCCCGAGGAGAGGCGGCGGCGGGTCGCTGTGCGCGCTGCACGCAGAAGACTAAACCCATGTCCGCCTCCGTTCGGCCCTGCGTGTCCAATCGGCGGTCGCCTATGGTTGAAATACCGCAGCAGCTGCGCTCAAACATCGCATTACCGAGAAGTGTAATCGCCGGCCAGTTTTTTCATGCTCACGCCCTCCTCCGTGGCATTCTCCTGCGGATTTAATTCTGTGCAGAGATGGCTATTGGTTAGATTCTTTCAGGCGTCACACAGCTACCATGGCCGCGGTCAGTCAGCAGCCTCGCTCCGGCGGGCCAGGTACATACGTTGTAAGTAAGCTCCGGCCCCTGGCGAATTCCCGCGCGTCTCAGCGATGGGGCAGGCGGGAGATCGCCGACCTTTGAGCGTGCAAAAAATGACAACAGGAGAAGGAAAGGCACGAAGACGCCGAAGTTCAAATTTTGACCACACATAACTCAGCTTCTGCAAAACAAGGTAGAACGTTGGGCCAGTTGGTACTTCATTTTTTTCCATCGTCAAACAGCGCACAAAAAAAAAAACAAACACCAGAAACGCTCTTGTCCATGTCGTTCCTTCCAAGTGTCCTGGTGTTTTTTGTGCACTGTTTGACGTTGGAAAAAAATGTTCGAGAAAACGCATTAAAAAGTTGGAGGACGCTTAAGCTTCGCCTTAAAGAGCGGGCCGCGACAGCGTGTTGAAGCGCTGCCAGGGAGTCCACGGAACGCCATCTTCCGTTCGGCGCGACGCTTTGCCCGCTGGAAACACCATTGAATGGATTGTTCTTTTTTTAATCGTTTCAATAAATTTTTGATCAATTACACACTATAAATTTTCTTAATAATATTGTAATAAAATGGATTGAGGCGTACCTAACGCGCAGACAGCAGTTTGTTTTTCTTAATAACGTTGCCAGCTCAAATAAAAATGTACGATCAGGTGTTCCACAAGGCTCTGCGATAGGTCCTTTGCTTTTCTCTTTGTATGTTAGCGATATGAGCACCGGCTTTTCACCAGAGGTAACGATTAAACATTACGCAGATGATACTATTATTTATTGTACTGTAAAATCTTGTGATGATCAGAAGAGACTGAATGACCATCTGGACATAATCAGTACCTGGTGCAAACGGTGGCAAATGGATGAACACAGAGAAGACCGTTTGTATGCATATGACGCGTAAAAAACAACCCTTTGTATTTTCTTATAAAATTCATGATGTCATTCTAAAAGATGTCGCTGAGTACAGGTACTTGGGCTTGTGTCTCAGATATGATCTAAATTGGTCATCGCATGTAGATCAAGTTTGTGATAAGGCGATCAGAAAGCTTTGGATGCTACGGAAGAAACTAACTGATGCCACGCCAGATGTCAAGTTGTTAGCATATAAAATGACAGTCCTGCCACTATTTACTTACGCAAGCCCCATTTGGGAGCCATACACTGAGCAGAATATTTTGAAATGTGAACGTGTGCAGAAAAAAGCTATTAGGTTCATTTATAATGCCTATTCTAGAATACAGTCAGTTTCAGAACTAAGAATTAAGGCTGGATTAACCACTGTTAAGAAGAAAATGGAAAACAATAGGATTGTTTTCTTTTATCATATTTTACGTGGCTATTACAAAGTAAACCTCGAGAGGTACATTGTAGCAGACAGTTCCATCCAGTCAAGGACAAAACACAGTAAACATATCAAACCACTGACTTACAGGACAGACTCTTTTCATTACTCTTTTCTCATGAGGACAATATACGACTGGAACAAACTACCCAATGGAGTTATAAATTCTGAGACTAAGGGCTTTGAAGCTGCACTACGGGAATATTCTATGAGGGCATAAAAACATGTCTTGTATACTAGCCTTGTTACCTGTCACCCTCTAAGTGATCTATGTACATTGCTCTCTGTTTTCTTTTATTTAACTTCTGTCAGTCGGACCTACTCTTAATTACAATCGCTGTACTTTGCTATTACGGCCACGCGCCTCTCTTCTTCACATTGCACCACAGCGGCTGACGTTTTTGTGCGCTATTCAAATATTTTTTTTTCCTGCCGTCAGTGACGTGCAAAAATTCCTAATGTTCAAAGAGTCGTTTTGTTTTTGATTGTATTTTGCATGCAAAAGTTCTAACAAGATGTGTACTTTGTAAAACTGCAACTCCTGCCTAGGCCTGTGCCGGCAGTATGAATAAATAAATAAATAAATAAATGAAAATACCATCATTAATCATCATCATCATCATCATCATCATCATCGTCAGCCTTACTACACCCACTGCAGGGCAAAGGCCTCTCCCATGTCTCTCCAATTAACCCTATCCTTTGCCAGCTGCATCCACCCTTTGCCTGCAAACTTCTTAATCTCATCCGCCCATCTAACCTTCTGCCGCCCCCTGCTACGCTTACTTTCTCTTGGAACCCACTCCGTTACCCTTAAAGACCAGCGGTTATCTTGCCTTCGCATCACATGCCCTGCCCAAGCCCATTTCTTTCTCTTGATTTCGACTAGGATGTCATTAACCCGTGTTTGTTCCCTCACCCACTCTGCCCGCTTCCGATCTCTTAACGTTACACCTATCATTTTTCTTTCCATGGCTCGCTGCGTTGTCCTTAACTTAAGCTGAACTCTTTTCGTTAGCCTCCACGTTTCTGCCCCGTAGGTGAGTACCGGTAAGATTATGCTGTTGTACACTTTCCTCTTGAGGGAAATTGGTAAACTGCCACTCATGATCTGCGAGAATTTGCCATATGCCCTCCACCCCATTCTTGTCCTTCTAGTTATCTCCCTCTGCTGATCCGGATCAGCTGTCACTACCTGCCCTAAGTAGACGTATTCCGGCACAATTTCTAGGCTCTCGCTGCCAATTGTGAACTGTTGTTCCCTTGCTAGACTGTTGAACATTACCTTGGTTTTCTGCATGTTAATTTTTAGACCCATCGATCTGCTCTGCCTGTCTAACTCGTTGATCATGATTTGCAGTTCACCTCCTGAGTGACTCAGCAAGGCAATGTCATCAGCAAATCTCAGATTATTTAGGTATTCTCCATTTATTCTTATTCCCAACTGTTCCCAATTCAGGCCTCGAAATACCTCCTGCAAACATGCTGTGAACAGCATTGGCGATATCGTGTCTCCTTGCCTGACGCCCTTCCTTATTGGAATTTTATTGCTGACTTTATGGAGGACTATAGTAGCTGTGCAGTTGCTATATATATCTTCCAGTATTTTGACATAAGGCTCTTCTACCCCCTGATTACGCAATGCCTGTATGACTGCTGAGGTTTCCACTGAGTCGAATGCTTTCTCGTAATCAATGAAAGCTATATATAGAGGTTGGTTATATTCTGCGCATTTCTCTATCACCTGATTGATAGTGTGAATATCATCTATTGTGGAATATCCTTTACGAAAGCCTGCTTGATCATTTGGTTGATTAAAGTCTAACGTTGCCCTGACTCTATTAGCGATTACCTTAGTAAATACTTTGTAGGCAACGGATAGTAAGCTGATCGGCCTGTAATTTTTCAAGTCCTTGGCGTCTCCCTTCTTATGAATTAAGATAATGTTTGCATTCTTCCAAGCTTCTGGTACAGTCGAGGTCATAAGGCATTGCGTATACAGGGTGGCTAGTTTTTCTAGCACGATGTCCCCTCCATCCTTCAACAGATCTGCTGTTACCTGATCCTCCCCAGCTGCTTTTCCCCTTTTCATTGCTTCTAAGGCTTTCTTTACTTCATCTTTCGTTACTGGCGGGATGACGCATTGCTGTGCACTGCTGTCTTTCTCATTGGCGCTCTGATTACATTGGCTACTGTACAGCTCTGTGTAGAACTCTTCGGCTACGTTAACTATCTTATCCATATTCCTAATGACATTGCCCTGCTTGTCTCTTAATGCATTCATCTGGGTTTTACCTATGCCTAGTTTCCTCTTCACTGCTTTTAGGCTACCTCCGTTCTTTAGAGCATGCTCGATTCTCTCCATATTAAACTTCCTTATGTCGGCTACCTTGCGCTTATTTATTAACTTTGATAGCTCCGTTAGTTCTATTCTATCGGTAGGGTTAGACGCCCTCATGCTTTGGCGCTTCTTAATCAGATCTTTCGTCACCTGAGATAGCTTCCCGGTATCCTTTCGAATTGTCCTACCACCTACTTCTACTGCGCACTCCGTAATTATTGATGTCAGATTATCGTGCATTGAATGAACATCAAGATCATCTTCCTCAGTTAAAGCCGAGTATCTGTTTTGCAGCGCTATCCTAAACTTCTGTGCTTTCCCTCTTACGGCTAACTCGTTAATGGTCTTCTTCTTCGCTAGCTTCTTCCGTTCCCTCTTCAAGTCTAAGCTAATTCTAGACCTTACCATTCTATGGTCGCTGCAACGCACCCTTCCGAGGACGGCCACATCTTGAATGATGCCAGGTTTAGCGCATAGTATGAAGTCGATTTCATTTTTAATCTCACCATTGGGGCTCTTCCAGGTCCACTTCCTGTTTTCTCGTTTGCGGAAGAAGGTATTCATGATCCGTAAATTATTTCTATCCGCGAATTCGACTAATAACTCTCCCCTGCTATTTCTAGAGCCTATCCCATAGTCACCTACCGCGTGGTCGTCAGCCTGCTTCTTGCCCACCTTCGCATTGAAGTCGCCCATCAGTACAGTGTACTGCGATTTTACTCTATTCATTGCTGATTCTACGTCCTCATAGAAGCTTTCAACGGTCTGGTCATCATGGCTGGATGTGGGTGCGTAGGCCTGCACCACTTTCAGCTTGTACCTCCTATTCATCCTAATTACTATTGCTGCTACCCTCTCGTTAATACTGTAGAACTCCTCTACGTTGCCAGCTATATCCTTATTAATGAGGAAACCCACACCTAGTTCTCGTCTATCCTTTAGCCCGCGATAGCACAGTATGTGTCCGTCCGTTAGTACTGTATACGCCTCACCTGTCCTCCTAACTTCGCTAAGCCCTATCACATCCCATTTAATTCCCGTTAGTTCCTCGAACAGCACTGCTAGGCTAGCCTCACTAGCTAAAGTTCTAGCGTTAAACGTTGCCAGGTTCAGATTCCAATGGCGGCCTGTCCGGAGCCAGAGATTCTTAGCACCCTCCGCTGCGTCACAGGTCTGACCGCCGCCGTGGTCAGTTGCTCTGCAGCCGCTGGGGACTGAGGGCCGAGGGTTAATTGGTTTGATCATAGAAGGTTGTGGCCAAGTACTACACCAGGGTGGCCAAATCCTGCTCTGGTGAGAGAGTGCGTTGTCGGTTCTGGTCACCGAAATAAGGCCGCACTCCAGGCCTGGTTAGGCAATTCCATCGACACGCGTTTTTTTTATTAAACCCGGTGGAGAATTGCGCGGCACCAGGATTTGAACCCCGGTCCTCTTGCACGCGAGGCGGATGTTCTACCTCTACGCCATCGCTGCGCCATCATTAATCATTGGCTTCTTAATTCAGAGCAATTTGACACCAAGCTTTGAACCCCTTTTTCCATTTTTCATTTCTTTGATTAACCAATTACAATGATTCCATAAAACTCGTCATCGCCAATCACACACCAATCAATCGTCAATCACTAGAACCACAAATTACCATGATACGATTTCTTTTACGCAGCCCTCGATTATTTCGGACACATGTACGGTGCCGACTACTAGTACGCCGACGGCTTTTCGACCGAACGAGCTGCATACGCTGTCGCGTAAAAATTCTTGCTGGAGGATATTCGTGAAGCTGCGTCTTTTAACATCCCAGGAATATCGCACCTTTATTGAGAGCCTCTTTAATTAGGGAATCCACATAAGTCGGAATGCTAGCAGCCAACGCCCAAGCAAGGCTATGGTGCCGGACGCTCGCACCGGGTAATTTTGACGGGCTCCCGATGGGGGCCATGTGGAGGTGTGACTGGCACGGCTGAAAATAATGCGCATAGCCGCAATCCTTGAGCATGAAATGCAGGAGGCATTCCTGTGCACCTCCGACGTGTGCGCAAAGACATTTGCAACAACGATCAGAGAGTCTGATTGGTGAATAATAATCCGGCCGCATAGCCCAGTGATCAGCCGGTTGAACCCGGCTAGGTGGGGATTTGGATGCTATAATTGGCGCGTAGCTTGCCTTTCTTTTTAGAAGGCCCCCTGTCATACCGGCACCAACGCACATCCCCCCGCTTCCGTCTGTGTGGTGAATCTATTCTTCCAGTGCGCACTTTCTGTCCGGTGTTACTGCAGCGAGGCCTCCTGAGATGGGACGCTGTGCTTGCCAGGGCCACTATCGCTTCGCCAGGAGTGAATGCTCTATGGATGCTGAGCGCCGACCACCTGACGGACCTAAGCAAGTACATCAACGAAGAACTGTGGGAGAAGGGCCAGCTGCCGTCGGCTTGGAAACACGCGAACATCATCACTATCCCTAAGGCAGGAAAGCACTATAGAGAGTCTCCGTCCAATCTCCCTCACTCCTTTGCAGGGAAAGGTCTGTGAACGAGTAATTCATCTGAGGCGTCCAAATGACATAGACGAAAACAACCTATGTCCTTCCTGCATGCTGGGCTTCCGCAAGAGACTCTGCATCCAGGATGTCTTCCTCCCTATCAAAGAAGTCATAAATACCATCCCCAAACACGGCGAAAACATCCTACTCGCAATAGACTTGAAAGCAGCATTCGACAATTTAGGCCACCACACAATATTACAAGAATTAATCAATATCAACTGCGGGGAGAAAATCTTCAACTATGTGAAGGCATTCCCTTCAGATCGCACATCCACCATAGGAATTGGAGAGATCCGATCACCAATGGTACCCATGCACAAGAAAGGCACGCCGCAGGGCTGTAAAGCCACTCAAATGCTGTTCAACACAGGAATGCTCAACTTAACCAAAAAGCTCTTAACCCGCGAAGATATCGGCTTCACCTTCTACGCGGACAATATCGCCATATGGGCTACACAGGGATCCTTGGCGTAGAAGGAAGAAGCTCTGCAAGCAGTTATAGGTGTACGGTCGAAGAATTTGCCGAAGAGGCAGGTCTTCATTGCTCCCCGGAGAAATCCGAACTTATCAGGTTACAAAGGAAAAATAAGTCCCTAGGAGAGATTCAAATCTACCTACGAAGCAAGAAAATTCAGGAAAAAGAAAAGATCAGAGTTTTGTGGCTGTGGTTACAAAGCAATCTGAGAGAAGATCATGCAGTCAAAACTCTCAAGGCCACGGGCAACCAAATATCAAGATTGATTAGAAGGGTATTCTGGCATTGAAAAGGAATGAGGGAGGAAAACACCCTCCGCCTAGTCCAAGCCCTATAGTCGTAAGCAGGATTACCTACGATTGCAATCAAGAGATAAGAATCGTTGATAGGAGGGCCATTATTGATGCCATAAGGGGAGACTATAACACTGACCTGAACATCCTGCCAACGACATCAACGGAACGTCTTTTGGCACTCGGGGTACACAACACCTTCGAGGAGCTCAGGGAGGCGGTTCTGGAGGGTAAAAAAAACACCTAACCACAACACAAGCAGGTAGAGATATTCGGACCAAACTGGGGCTATGGCAGGCACTACGAACTAGTGAGAGCAAGTCCAAAATTTCGACACCTGCAAGAGAAAATATCTATGTAAACCCGATACCCAGACACATGCACTGTTATAAATCGGGTAGCATGGCCGGTTGGTTCGATGCAGAGTAGCGTTGTTCGGCCGGAGAAAGGATGAGGAAGGATGGAAGCTGACATTTGGGGAATGAAGACACGAACAGGGCTGCCACCAGTTGTTATAAATCGGGTAGCATGGCTGGTTGGTTCGATGCAGGGTAGCGTTGTTCGGCCGGAGAAAGGGTGAGGAAAGATGGAAGCTGACATTTGGGGAATGAAGACACAAACAGGGCTGCCACCAGTTGTTATAAATCGGTTAGCATGGCTGGTTGGTTCGATGCAGAGTAGCGTTGTTTGGCCGGAGAAAGGATGAGGGAGGATGGAAGCTGACATTTGGGGAATGAAGACACAAACAGGTTTACTGCACTTAGGGAAACTTATTCAAATATATTACGAAAGAAAGAACCAACAGTCAAGAATTAAAAGTTCCTAGTGTCGAGCGACGGGATGAGCCTGTCGCCAAGGCCCAGAGCCACTGGATGAGCCATCTCGCTAAGGCCCAGAGCGATCGTTCGTACTCAGGACGCTAGTTAAATACACTGAGGCTTCGCCTCTTTCACCACACAAGACACAGGTCGGAAGAGTTGCCGACCGCACGTAGCCCGCAGAGCCCCGTGGGATTGGGAGAGGAGGATTCGGAGGTCAGCTGCTACTTCATCCGAAGCTGTCAATCACGGCCCGCTTCCCCCTCCAACTGTACACCTTCGGCCGCGTCTTGCGAGGAACTGCAGACGAAGGAAAGGTAATCTCCCCCTCTTCGTGTGCGTGGGAAAGATGGCAGCGGCTGCTTCCCTGGGAGGCACTTTTTTTTCGCAGGGGTCCTCGTGGGTCAACGGTCTGTCGAAATTTCCGCTTCCACGTGGTCATCCTGGTCGTTGAATTTTCGCTTTAATCGCTGCCGGGCGATGAATCTTCGTTTTAATCGCCAGTGTGGATCCCGTTCATAACGGCACTACGAGCGGCAGAGTCAAAGCACTGGCAAAAAAAAAACTATCAAATCAGCTAGGCCACACCGCCGCTGTCACCGGCCTCCCCCGCGCCAAATTTCCAGCTGTAGAGTGTGCAACTCCTCACGACGTCGACGCTCCTCTGCTTCGATTTCTGCACACTGTGACCGATGACGTGCTTTTTTTCTCTCTCATTTTCCCCATTCACTGTATCGTTCGTCAAGGTAACGGCCATCGATAATTTCAAGGGGCTACACCGCTGAAAACACCCGTAGTGTGTTTTTTCTTCATCTCCTTCATAGCTGCACGAAACGAGAGGAAAGGGGGGAAAGAGCGAAAGGCTAACATGCAACGGACCGTATATCGTTATGCCGGTGTAAGGTCACATGTCCCCGAAAGTCGTGCATGCCAATAGCTTTCAGGGCGCTTGGAAAAAAAAATTAGGGGCACAATTAAGCTCTGCCTTATGGGTATGACGCGACAGCGTTAATGGCTCCCTCCAGCTGCCTGGGACCCTCTTTGCATATCGCTTCGCAGGCTGAAGCCACTATACATTTTACAAAGCAGTTTTGGAACTTTTCCCTGCTTTTTTTTTCTTTCTACAATTCCACAGCACTTTAGGGTAGGTAGAATAAATAAATATCTAAGGAGCACCATTCACATACAACTGCTTGTGCAAATTGTGCACATTCTTTTTCTTTCTGCCGGGAGAGTCCCCGGTTCGTGGTATCACTGGTGGTGCACGGTCGGACCGGCTCGGACCAGTCCATCTTGGACATTGTTGAGGCCAACCCATTCAAGCACCTCGTCTACCTCTCACTCAAGCTGTCTCGTGCACCAGACGCGGTCATCCGCAAGCATTCGACGACAACCATGCACCTGCTCAAGGTATGGGCTTGGAAGCCATGCATCTTTTGGATTTGTCTGCAAAGCTATAGTTGCGTGCATGGGCTCCTGCATCGCGCCCATTCCTAGTTAACGTATTCTTACTCATTTGTCTCTAGTGTGCATCTTGCCTCCTGAGCAAACTCTTCTTTATTGGGCAAATATGTACCTTAAAAGAAAGAACACGCGATGGCAGAGATTGTAGTGACAATAATTTGCATGCCTCGCTGTTATTGGAATGAGAATGGCCATGACACTGTTGACTGCACTGTATTTAAACACAACTTGGAACATTCTTGATAGTACATTTACATTGTCCAAGGCAGTTCCAGACATTGCAGGAGTGGTCACGCTTGACAACTGTTCTGAAACGATCTAAGCACGTCTAGTGAGCCTGCGCAAAATAGTGGACCCCACGTGATGAACAGAAAATGACTGTGTTGCATGCGAATAGCAGTAAACAAATTACCACTTGAATGAAAGTGAAACAGAACTCATCGCATTATTACGCGGCTTGCGCCCTTCGAAACCAGTGTACTGTGGTGGAATTTTTCTTTTTGGACATCTGGGGCTAAACCACTGCACCAAGCACATTCCATTAACAACCACTCCAATGCCCTTAATGTCATCATCAATGTCCGGAGCTTGAATCGAATTATGGAAAAAAATATTGAATTTTTGTGCAAAAGCACTACTTAACAGGGTCAAACCCAATGAAGAATCTTGTGTGAAGCCTCAGAATAATATGGGTAATTGGGTTAGATTGGAGGAGCGTTGCACAAGCTGCAAACAATGGGAGGAAGCTCAGGTAAGTTCAGAGGAGCGTCACGCCAGCTGTAGCCAATGGGATGAGGGCGTAGCGCCAGCTGCCGCCGAGTGGAGAGATGGTGTGACGATGAAGAGCGAGAAGCGTGGTTTCGCGCACGGGCAGATGCCCGAAGGAAGAGGCGAAGAATGAACTCATGTTTTCACACGTCTACTCAGTTTAACTAAGTTAAAACCCTACCAATTTTTTAACTCCACATTTTCTGGGAATAAATATATCTTTTCCGCTGAACAAACTGCAACAAAGCCTGCATCTCTCTTAAAGTTTTTCTTTTGAGCTGTGGACGCTGGCTGGTATTTTACCCTTGCGATCCTCCTCCATTCAATGACGAAAACAGAAGGCTCGAGGCGGCACTGAGGACCTCTGAGACGGACTTCCACGCACGCCTGCACCAGTACCAAGAGGTGACGACGGAACGGTCACGGGAGCTGGAGCATATCCGCTCCCTCCATGCCTCCCAGCTGGCTTCGCTGCGGGAGCTGCACGAGCGGGAGCTCACAGCCGAGAGGGAGCAGCACGAGCGGGAGCTCACGATCGAGAGGGAACAGCACAAATGGGAGCTCACGGCCGAGAGGGAGCACCACAAGCACGAACTGGCAGCCGAGAAGGAGAGTGCACGCAAGGTTAGCAAACCAACAAAAGGGGGGCTAGTCATTAAAATTAGCAGCGTAAAAACAGGCAGGCGCAGAAGCAAGGCATAAAAAAAGACAAAGGTAGGTGCTGACTAGCAGCTGAAGTTTATTCTACAGTCGAGCCCGCTTATAATGAACATGAGCGTCACGCGGCATCCGTTCGTTATATTCCGAAGTTTGTAGTAAGTGGCACAGCTTTAAAGAGAGTTGCTTGTCAAAAAACAAATTTTTTTCTTTGCAAGAAAGTCCGTGATGGACGTCTGTTTTTGCAGCGCAGATGCGATGAGTGAGGTTTCCAGTTTATTTAAAGGAGAAGCGTGCTCTTCGCCGAGGCACTTGGCATAGACAAGTTGTCTGAGGCCCTCTATGTAGGCCATTGCTACGGGCGCGCTTATGGACGCTGGCTCCGAAGTTTCATCCTCATCCGATTCCTCCGCGTCACTCTCGTTCGCACTTCAGAAACAATGTCCTCGCTTGTGCACGGTTCCGCGGTGCCGGCGTTGTCAGCGACAGAAATAAAATCATTCCAACCGACGTCATGACTCCCCATGTTGGAGTCGACAATGCGCTGCCACAAATCGCCGCCGGGCTGGTCATCTTCTGAAGCATCAGGCTCGGCATCAGACACTCGACGAAGCCGGCCTTGCAGAAACATTTCCGCTCGCCAGTGGCCGTCACCTCCGTCCAGGCCGCTTGCGTCATCTCTACCGCTGAATACAATGGAAATGGGCACGGTGTTCCCGTCCGCCATCCCGAATAACAACCAGGGCCCGAGATTTGAAAGAAGCCAACAAAACGTCCGCACCACAACAAGAGGGACCAAAAAAAGATATCTTTTTTTCCCTGCGGGTATTTTTCCTGTAGACGCAGCATCTTCTAAAATCACGATCCGTTTGAAGGCTTTTGCGCCATTCCGCTTACACGGCCAAATAATTTTCTATGCTTGAGACGCTGTTCAATCCATTTCTGGTCTTGACGAAGATGCTCAATAATGCCTTCTATGCTCCTCTTCTAAAAGCTCCCATTCTCTCCTTGCTTCTAGACATTCCTTTCTATCGCTTAATCTTTTATGAAGGGCTGAACCAGCGCTGGTGGAAAGTCAAAATGGTAGCAATGCGAGGGCACTGTTCGATGGCATAGCTGCACAGATTTTTGCTGGCTTGTTTGTTTATTTTTACATACAGCCTCGAATGAAGCTATGGGGGAAGGAAATAAAAAATGTGGAAACAAATCAAAACAATTCGCGGAATCTGAGATACAGTTGAATCTTAATGTAATGAAGGGGCCCGGTGATTACTTCACGAAAGCCGTAGCTTCGTTATAGCCCGCATTGACTGAGCTTGCAAGGGAAATCGTCATTACTTCGTTATATCCATTACTTCGTTATCAACCGTTTCGTTATAACGAGGTCCGACTATAATACGGAAGCACTAATAAACGCACAACAAAAAGATGGCAGGTACAAATAGCAGAATCGAAAAAAACCCTTCATAGGCAGAGCATGAGTAGGGCCAGAGCGGGATTTCCAAACTTCTTTAGAGCACAAAAAAAAAACTATCTGAACAAGTGATTGCAAGGACTTAAGGTTGATGTTCAGTGCGTGATAGGCTCCTAATTGTGATGGTCTATAGAGGTTTCCAAATGACTCGGATCGCGTAAGGTTTATTAATGTGTTCAAAAAGTTTGGACATTCAATGCAATCTCGTAAGTAAAGTGAGTCAGCCTCAGATCAGACAGATGAGAGACCAATGAATTAATGTTTATTAAGAGAGGATTTGCAAACATAAACGGCATTAGTGGATAGCACGCAATGCAATTACGTCTGAAACGTTCTGAAAGAAGTGTATTGCTCATTTTTGGTCTAGAGTCAATCTGCCAATGTCTAGTATGCCAGCCTTCAGCGCCGTATTGAACTGCTCGGCAAATTCCACGATGAACCGGACACGACGGTGTACTCTTTGGTGAGGCTGACTTGCAGAAGAAACAACAAAGCACCACAGCGATGTTGGAGACGCGAGATATATCCTCGTCCACTGTTACATGTTTCTGCAAAAATAATGGGCTGCATGGTTTTCCTGCTTAGCGTTTTTTTGTTTGTTTTTCATGGTTGGCTGTTTACAAAACACCGTAAGAAATTATGAGGCACCCATTCAGACGAAGAAAAGCAGACGTTTGTCAGAAGCAAAATTACGCTTTATGCTCAAATTTATCCTGTGAACAGATACATGCGTAATTGCAAGTTTTAATATTTCTGAAAATTCGTGCCTTAAAATATTTCAGATTCTGCAACAAAACTAAATTCATAGTTGTGTAAACTATGATCGGATGGGGGGCTTAAAGTGGATGACGCCGCAACTTCAGAGGACTTAATGAATTTCTTCTTAGGTTACGAGAATTTTGCGATATTCTGGCGCATGAAATAATGCCACATATGAGTGAGTTTATTCAGAACGAAAGGTCCTAGGCCACTGGCTGGCAGGCACGTAAAATGTAACTGAAAATGTGAGCTTCTTCCATTTAAAATGACCTGGCATGTGGATTTCAAAATAATTTTGTACTTTGCTTTCGTTGCAAGGCTATGGTTTATTAAAAATATATTCACAATTTCAGAGCAATTATTTCTGAGTTTTCGTAGAAAGTGTTGTGGTCAAAATTAACCAATTGCTACTGTACTCAGATACAACTCAAGAACGTAGCTGCCAATTGCACTGGAAGGAGGCACTCCGAGTATTGGTGTGGACCTATTTTCATGCCGTAGTGATCGACCACCTTGAAGTCTACGTCATTACAAGATATATACATCGCAAGGGTAGTTTGTGAGCAATATAAATGTAATACCCCTGTCACACGGACACTGTAAAGGTACTTTGAACTAATGCTCCATTACTCTAAGGACGAACGCGCGCCGCCACACGGACGCGCCAAAGGACACCTAGCTCAAAGGAGCTTCGAAACAAGGCAGCTCGAGTTCGTCCTTTGAGGCTTCAAGGGAGTACTCTCTCTCCCAGCGAGTTAACAGCATAAATAAATTGAGAAAAGCAACGTTCAGTTTTCATTTTATAAATTCACTTCATAAGATTAGTGGTGTTTTAAAATATAAGATCATTTGTTTTGTGGCAATATCACCACGCTATACTCTCGTTCCAAATATACGAGCGTCACGGTAAATATGCCGCCATGTCGGCCATGTTGTTTGTTGTTTGTAGCGAGTAGCGACGGAGAGCAGCTCGTCACATCTGCGGTGCTGTTGCCACTAGACTCAGGTCGCCACTGCTCGCCCACGATTATCGCACATCAAGACTGCACTGCTCTTTTTTTTTAATACAGTTTCGTGCTTGTTTTTTTTGTGTGTGTGTGTGCGTTGACAAAATGAGTGGCGGTGAACCTGCGGCGTCTGGCAGTGCCAAACCGATAAAACCGCGCGCCACGTGGACCGAACGGGAGACTTGGGCTCTCATCGCGATATGGGAAGAGCATTTAGATAGCCTCAGGGCAGAGAAGAGATACGCCAAAGTATATGAGGCCATCGCGCAAGGCCTCGCCCGAAGCGGGATTAATAAATCACGCAAACAAGTGCAATCGAAGATTGACAACCTCACCCAAGCATACAGGTAAGTCCTTTGTTGGTCTAGACTTTGGTGTTCCGGGCTGGTTGCTAGTGCGTTTACAGGAATCAATGCGGAGGTGCTGCACGGTTTCGTGAAAGTTTGCGGAGTGAGTTCACAAAGGATTGAGGCGCATTGTAGTCGCCGAGAAGTGGGGATGAAAGGTTTTATTGGAAGCGGCATCACAGTCAGTTATAAATGAATGTGCAACTGCATTTAATGTCCTGACCCCCAACCCGATAGCTATATTACGCTGCTCTTCCGAGATTGCCTTTTCACCGTAAACAATTACATTTTGTACCTAGATCTTTTTGCATGCAGCGAGCTCTTACCACTCACCATTTCCTGCTTATTCTGGCGCTTATGTGCAAATAACAAATGACTTAAACTGTTTCAGGAACTGTGCCAAACAAAGGACAACGGGCTCAGCGCCAGTTGCATGGATTTATTTCTCAGAAATTCACAGGTTTCTGGGCAGCCTGCCAGCCAATGACCATTCATTGGTTGAAGAGAGTATGACAGTACAACAGGTGGGCAGCAGTTTTTTTCGGCACTGCATTAATGCTTGCAATTAATAACCCAAGTGAACGAAAATGCAGTCCATGCCACTACACTCACTTTTACATCAAACCTTGTGCACATTATTGGTTGTATAGCAGCACAGAAATGACACCATATATTAATAGGCACAGAGCACTTCCATGGTCTCCTACATACATTTCCAGACTCATACATTCACTGCTTTCTCCAAAAATGAAATTCTTCATTAATGCAAGGAATTCCGCATGTTGATGTGAACTTGTTCCCTGCTGAAAATGTTATACGATTACTGTTCCATACAAAAGGCTGTTTGTATGCTACGGGTACAGTGCAATAATTTTTAATTGCAATTCAGTGCAACTCTTGAGAAGAAAGTCATTTTTTGAAGAAGTCTGCACAAAAGTAGTTACGTCGAGAACGTTTTGCTGCTTTCATTGCCACCAATACATGGATTATGATAAGCACATGTTAATTCTCTCACATTCGTTTTTTCAGCTCATCGCCAGCATGGAAGCCCGCACAAGCCCCTCTAGGAGCACAACTGAGGATTGGGATGCCCCAGTTTCACCGCATACACCTGCCTCTTGCGCAGCTGTATGCGAGGACAATGCTGAAAATCAGGAGCCAGCAAGCAACCAGAGGCAGCGATCACGCAAGAGGAAAGCTTATAGCTCAAGCTTCCAGCAGCAGCTGCTTGAAGAGCAACGCCAGCTTCTAATTGCGCTGGCAGCTGCCTCAGAGAAGGAGGCTCAGTTAATGGAACGTCACGTGAATGCACAAGAAAAGCTTGTAGATTTAATGGGAAATTTTTTTAATAAAGCTTAAAAGGAGTAGGCGCACCTAATGTTTGCACGCTTTATTTTTGTTCTTTCAAATGATGCTTTAAGCATTACATAGATCACCCCGTGGTATTTGCCTACATCTGCTATATCATTTATAATTCAATTTCTTCTTGACACTGTTTCGGTTTCATCAACCGAACAATGGCTGCGATGTGCAGTTTGTGTTTAGGCCACGTGATGCACGAAAAAACTGCAATATAACTGCTGCTACGTAGTTTGTCATTATTCCCGTTCTTGAAGAATGCTGGTCAAATGTTCCAATGAATTGTAACTGTGTATCAGCGATTATATTGCACTTTTTTTTTCTGCCCCGTCACTTACCATACACACATCACAGCCATCGCTCGGTTGATGAAATCGAAACAGCATCAAGTTCAAATTGAATTTAAAGTTATTTAGCAGCTGAAGGCAATAAGCCACACCATGACAGATGTATTGAAATGTATAACCCATCATATGAAAGAGAACATGCAAATAAAGTTAGGTGCATATAGTCTTTGTTTCCATTAACAGTATTCAAGTCGTGTAGTACATATTTTAGGACTCGAATGACACTGTAGACAAAGTACAAATTGGACCTCAATGTGCAGTACACATGGATTTGCAGCCTGAATCGGCAGCAATTCACAAAGCACCGCAATGTGCCACGACAAAGAAAAAATTACAAAATCATGGCCCACAGCACCAGCAACATGCTTTAGAACAAACTTGTGTTGCCCAGCCTCTGCTCTTCACAGCCTATGTTAAGCAGACACTGAGTACAAATGAGTTAAAAAAAGCTTTGGGACAAATGAACATGAAACAGTAATACTAAACGTGCGTGTTGTTTAGCCCAACTCTCCATCAGTAGGTCTATTATTAGGCACTAGGCAGAGAGATTAATTGAAAATCCCTTATTATGAGATGAAGGCATAAGGCCACTGTGGGGGCAAATGGGCATAGGATAAAAATCTGTTGAAGACTACATTATTCAAACAACACAAAGAATGACACATTCTTTCCGCAGACATGTGTGCCAAAACAAATATTTCTAGTGTTGTTCAAACTGCCGGTAGTACTCGACAAGTGCTTCCCTAACATCTGCACCATTTGCAGTTACAACATCAGAGGAATGTGCAGGCTGCACATGCACAGCGTCATCAATTTCTACCTCGTGCAACCACTGTTGTGCCACAGAGTCATTAAAATGCTCACAAATATTGTGGAGCACGCAACACGCCCTTATTATTTGTGCCACACTCTTGACGTTGGCATCCATTCTTTTTGAAATGAGCCTGAACCTTGCTTTAAGCCTCCCAAATGTGTTTTCCACAACCCTTCTGCACTTGGACAGGTGGTAGTTGTAGCTCCTGTGCCCATCGCAAGTATTCAGGCTTCTGAATGGCTTCACTAAGTTTGGTGTCAGTGGAAATGCTTGATCACACAGGATCAAGGGTGGCACAATCACTCTGTTGATGGTGGCAGTTGGCGCACTGAATATCGGTGACTCAACCATCGTGGCCAACGTGGAGTTCTGGTATACATATGAGTCATGGCACCGCCCCGGTGAACCAGCGCTCACGAACCGGAAATGGTACTTGTGGTCAACAAGGGCCAGTAGAATGACACTGTACCTGTAAAGCACAATATTTCATGACCATACAACAAACTGCATTCAGAAAGAGTCATCAAATATGTACTCTCATGAGGACAGCAATGAAGGAAGAATATTATAAAAAGAAGTAACACGATGCGCACATGGAGTGCTTCAAATTGCTTGCTAATGTCACAAGATGCATTCCTGCCGTTTTTTCATATGCTTCCACATCAGTAGTTCATACGTTTGTTCTATCCTATCTTGACCATCAAACAATGACCTCAACACATACGCTTAGAAAACTCACATTTACAATGGCTATATATTGTTTTACAGACGAAGAGCACAATATATGTAACCATGAAAAGATGGACATTTCATTTACAACTGCTATGAGTTTTTTTTTCACAAGTGGCAATGAGCATAGTATGTGAGAAATAAAAACGCGGCGTCTCCAATGTATGACTGCTACAAGTTAATTGTGCTGGTGTCAAGCAGCACAGTACATGCAAATATAGTGGACGTCTCCGGCATGATCCTTTCAATAATATCAGAACTCGTTGACTACTTACCATCCTTTGTAATTATAATAGTCACTGGCATGCTCCTTCGACCCCGCAGGGGGGCGCCTGCAGCTTGCAGGCGTCGCGACGGTGAGCGGCGACACCGCGGGTTCCCGAGCATCCGCATGGACATCCCCGCAAGGGGATGATGGTGAACTGTGCATCACCACGGACCCGAGCACCCGCGCCTCGCCGTGCGTGGCACCGCCGTGTCCGGGGAAAGGGGATCCTGGTGGTTGAGCCGATGCCGAGCGTTTGGACCCTTAAGGCCCCTTGGCGGAGGCAACACACCACTTTGGCCCCAGCTTCCTGCAGACGGCACCTCCGGCCTGACCCGACCGGGGGGAATCGCAGTCGCCTTTTCCTATCCTCCTCTCCATCTTTCACTTTCCTATCTCTGTCTCACAACTCTCCTATATCCTACTCGCTTTTTGGTTTTTCCTTTTTTCCTGGCGGCGAGGGTTAACCTTGTGTGACCAACTACCCTGAGTTGCGTCATATTTGGTTATAGTTGAGGTGTACAGCTTGCGTGGGCAGGACTTGCTGTCAAGTTCCTGTCCCGTCCCCTTGTTGGACTCCGTGGTGGGTGGCTGGCACCATGACCGAAAAACAATTTTTTTATGGCTCCCCAACTTTCAAAACCTGATCGCTCTCTCAAAAGAGGGCGGAACGAGGCAGACAACTTCTTTTAAAAAAGAAAAGTAACTTTCCCCAAATATCATGTGATCCACAGTGAACAACAAGATAAACAGGCAAGAATAATATCCCCCTTCCTTGTGTCAAAGTGCTTGACTGAAACCTTAGGCATTGGCTATAAGCTGTCAAAAATGGCCAGCGGCGACTTATTGCTCGAACTGTGTGACAATGTCCAACAATCTAAGCTCTCCAACCTAACGTCCATAGGGGAAATCCCGGTCTCCATGACTCCTCATCGCTCACTTAACACTGTCCGAGGCGTAATATAGGAAAATGATTTTCTTCACATAACTGCAAAAAGAAATGCTCGAAGGGCTCATCGACCAAGACGTCATAGATGTCCACCGAATCAAAATCCGGAAGGACAACAAGGAAATAGACACAAAACACATGATCCTGACGTTCAACACCAGCACCCTGCCCGACACAATCGACGTGGGATATTTGAAAATCAATGTAAGACCATACATACCAAACCCTCGCAGATGTTTCAACTGCCAAAGGCTCGGGCACGGCTCACAGAGCTGCCGCGGTCGCAAAACGTGCGCAAAATGTGCCTCGAACGATCACCAGTCTGATGTATGTGACGCAGCCCTGTGCTGTGCAAACTGTGAAGGAGAACGTGCTGCATACTCCAGGGCGTGTCTGTCCTGAAAGAAAGAAAAAGAGATAATCACCATAAAGACAAAAGAAAACATTTCTTTAAAGAAGCGAGAAGGCGTTTTGCGCTTACAAACACATTCTCCTTCACAGCAAAACAAAACTTCGCTGATGTGGTGCGCAGGGGCGTAGCACCACACAGCACTCCGGCACCTGCCAAGGCCGCTCCCACCGAGCCGATGGCAGGGCCATCCATGCCCCAGGCAGGGTCAGCGAAAGCTGCCCTGTCATTGCCAAAGCAGGGACCGCCGGTCCATGGGTCGGCATCCCGCAGGACCTGCCCTCGTCGGGAGAAACCTGAAACTAACACAACCGCGACTGCGCGGTCCTCCAGCACCTCTGTTGAGGTGATGGATACAACACCCACTCCGCCTCCATTACAGCGGCGGAACAGCTTTCTTGAGCGAAAAAAAGACAGGCCCCTCATAATGGGCCCACCACATAAGTAAATCTCCTTTGATTTTCTCTCAAAAATACAAGCATGGCTTTTTTAATTCAATGGAATTGCAGAGGACTTATGCGGAATTATAGTGTCAGAACACATATTTTAGGGTCAATGTTACCCATAGTTTTATGTCTTCAGGAGACCAATCTTGGTCCACAACATGTGCATATCCTGAAACATTATCAAACTTTTAGACGCGATCGAGAGCAGGCAAATCGACTCTCAGGAGGCGTCGCAATTGTCGTCCAAAGCGGCGTCCCTGCTCGAGAAATCAAGCTCAATACAAAACTTGAGGCGGTTGCAGTCAGCATCGTCAGCTATAAAACACTAACAATCTGTTCCGTATACATTCCTCCACATTTTACATTAACAGTCCATGACCTAGAAGAATTGATAGATGAACTTCCAGAGCCATATCTGGTAGTTGGGGATTTTAACGCTCACTCCCCTTTTTGGGGAAGCGAGCGCTGCGACTCTAGGGGGCAAACAATCGAAGATTTTATCCTCTCAAATAACATCTGTCTTTTAAATACAGGAAAAGCAACTTATTGTTGCTCAAGCTCGGCAAAAATGAGCTTTCTCGATTTAGCTTTCGCATCACCATCGCTTTTTAACGATTTTAAATGGGATGTTTTAAATGACCCTCTGGGAAGTGATCACCTACCTATTATCATCAGCTTCTCATCGTCTACTGCAGTCATCCCCACCAGACCACGGCGCTGGAAACTTCACCTCGCCGACTGGTCACTTTTTACAGCAAGTGCCACACTAGAAAAAGAATTTTGTGAAGATCTCAGCATAGACGAAATTAATGGAAAGTTTACTACATGCATAATATCGGCCGCTTCACTAGCCATACCACAAACAACAGGACTCGTACACAAAAAACATAAAGTATGGTGGACACAAGAATGCACATTGGCAAAAAAACAACAAAATAAAGCTTGGGGCTCTCTGCGTCGTCGGTATCCCACAGCGGAGAACTTGATTGCCTTTAAGAGGGCCAAGGCCAGAGCGCGATTCGTTCGGAGAAATGCCGAGAAATCCTCGTGGCAGAAATATGTGTCCTCAATAAACAGTTCAATAACCTCAAAAAAAATGTGGGAAAAGGTTCGAAGATTCAGTAGTGACCATACCCCTTTCACACTTCCTCTATTGACTACACCCGGGACACAAACATCATTAGAACAGGCCAACTACTAGGTGAGCATTTTGCTGAAGTTTCCAGTTTGTCCAATTACACAAACACGTTCCAGAAGTACAAAGCAATAGCAGAAAAACAAAAACTTCCATTTGCAGCAGGTATGCACGAGGACTACAATCAACCCATCACACTCCAGGAATTGATTAGGGCATTATCTTCTGGTAAAAAAGACAGCAACATGCCCAGATAATGTGCATTACGCTATGCTTGCCCATCTGAGGCTGCCGTGCAGGCATTGTTGAAATTCTTTAACAAAATATGGACAACTGGAAATATACCTGAGGAGTGGAAGAAAGATATAATAGTACCTTTTCTGAAACCCGGAAAACAACCAACAAGTCCTAAAAATTACAGACCGATAGCCCTCACCAGCTGCATCGCTAAATCTTTCGAAAGCATAATAAACATTAGACTGACCTTCACACTTGAATCTCGTCGACTCTTAGATTTACATCAATGTGGATTTAAGGAAGCATGCTCGACCACTGATCACCTTGTCCGCCTAGAAAACACCATCCGGGAGGCGTTCATCCACAAACAGCACTGTATCGGGGTCTTCTTCGATTTGGAGAAGGCCTATGATACCGCGTGGAAGTTCGGCATCCTCCATGACCTAGCAGAGCGAGGGATCCGCGGCAGGATGCTGAACTGCTTGAACGACTTCCTGACTAACCGCACATTCAGAGTCCGCCTGGGAGCAACTCTATCAATGACATTCACCCAAGAGAATGGCGTACCCCAGGAATGCATTTTAAGTACGACACTCTTTATAGTAAAAATGAATTCTTTGGCCAAAGTAATACCTAAGTCCGTAATGTATTCAGTTTATGTAGATGACATACAGACTGTCCTGCGAGAGACAAATACAAATCACACTAAATAAACTGGCTGCTTAGGGAGAGAAAAATAGATTCAAGTTCTCCCCTCAAAAAACGGTAGCTGTTTTGTTCTCATTACGACGAGGCCTACAGGTCGATCCCAATCTGTGCTTGAATCAAACCACACTGCCAGTCAAACAGGAACATAAATTTTTAGGCGTCACTTTTGACAAGAAACTTACATTTCTGTCACTCATTAACAACCTGAAAAAGAAAGCATCCCAAGCCCTCAATGTATTAAAGGTACTCTCGCGAAAACGGTGGGGGTCCGATAGAGCATGCCTATTGCAAATATATCGCTCTTTGGTGCGCTCCAAGCTGGACTAGAGGTGTGTGGTATATGGTTCGGCAAGAGCATCCTACTTGAAACGACTGGACCCTGTTGATAATCTTGGTTTGCGCCTATCAACTGGAGCATATAGAACATCCCCGGTAAATATTCTTTACGTTGAAGCTAATGAGCCCACACTAGAGGATAGAAGAGTCACACTAACATGCACGTACATCCTAAAAACCCGTTCTTTCCCTAAACATCTCTGCTATCCCATTGTTACCAAGTGCCCATCTAGGAGATTATTCAATAATAAACCACATTTTATCAGGCCACTAATAATGCGCTTTGAAGATAAATGTGAAGACTTAGCAGTGCTGGACGCCCTACCTAATATTGCACAAAGACATGAATATCTACCACCGTGGTACAGCCTTCCTTTCGGTATGTGACTTCACATTGACACACGTAAACAAAGAGAAAATAGCACACGAGCACATACTGCAAGAGTTCTTTGCACTACAAGAAAAATATGACTCACGGAATTTTACACTGATGGCTCAATAACAGAAAGTTATGTCGGAAGCGCAGTAATTCAAGGAACAAAGGAAAAAAATGATACGATTGCCACAGTATGCATCGGTATTTACTGCGGAGTGTTATGCCATCATTGTAGCTGTAGAACAAATAGTAAAACAAAACATAAAAAATAGCATAATTTACACCGATTCACTGAGTATGCTAAAAGCGCTGCATTCTACAAACGCTGCTGAACCCATAATAGGAAATATCATAGATAACATAGTTAAAATTACAAAGCAAAAACATAACATTATATTCTGCTGGGTCCCTAGTCATGTTGGAATTTTAGGTAATGAGAAAGCAGATGCTTGCGCAGCACAAGCTAGAATTGGCCATATAAAACAAGTTAACATAGCACAGAGGGATTTTTCTAAATTACTGCACAGCAAACTCAGGAATAAGTGGCAGATTTCATGGGACGAACAACAAACTACATTCTATAAAACCTGTTTTGGGAGAATGGAGATCATGTACACATCAGGAGCGTTTCATAGAAGTTATTTTGTGTCTACTACGCATTGGACACACACACCTTACTCACAACTTCTTACTGACAAAAAAAGACAAACCTCTCTGCGAAATGTGTGGCGATGAACTCACGGTAAACCACATTTTAATTGTATGCAAGAAACTGGAACAACATAGGAAAAAATATTTCACAACATTGTACCATGAATACATCCCACTACACCCCATGTTACATTTAGGAGATCAAGCACTGGTTGATTTTTCAAGCATTTTTAAATTTCTCAGAGAAGCCAATGTTTTATACAAACTTTAGATATAAAAAGCGTAACCTTTAACAAAAGCTCTAACCGTGTGTTTGGCGCATCATAGCCTCAGTTGCTTTTGCGCCATTAAAATCATTATAACTAACTAACTAAGCTCCTTCGGTGGCGACACTGCGATGTGACATCCGTCCAGCGCTCCAACGGCTTGCGGGAACCCACACATAGCTTCAAATTCTTTTATGTGAGCACGCATGTGGGCATTTTCACCCACTCGTGTTCCAGCGTAGCCACGACAGTCTCACAGAATTCTCTGTAGAGCTCGTTGACTGTTGACCGCCCAATGCCAAAGACGTCAGCGACAGCTCTGTCCTCTGCGCACGAGCAGAGCTTGTACAAAGCGACTGCGACGCGTTTCTCTACGGGGATGGGCTCACGCATGTTTTTGACTTGTCGCTCCATTGCTGGTCGGCAAACATCTACAAGATAGCGAAAACTTGTCTCCGACACGCAAAAAGATTGCCGGAAGTGTCGGCTACCTAAACCAGGCAGCGTGTCTTCAAACCACCGTTCGTTACGGGGGTATGCCCACACTTGCCGCCGCACTGTGCGCCGAGACGAGGCCAGTGCTATAAGCTAGGCGTTATTCGCCAATAGACGCCGCCTTATTTCACGCACCTTTCGCCTTGATAGCGCAAGATCCACGGACGACGACAAAACCACACTCATTGCAAGCGCAATTTCAAATTTGCTCTCGTCGTCGCGTGGATCGTCACTCATTTTGATGGAGACCGCCGAAAACAAGGCACACCAGAAAAACGTGACCGCAAAAACAACGATCGCAGGGGCAAAAGAACCAAAGGGAACAACCGAAGAACGAAGCTGAGCCTGAGCCAGACTGAGCGAGTAGGGCTCAGTGTGGCCAGCACTGTGATGTTATGCTCTGTACTTGGAAAGTCATGTCATTATTGCAGTTAAAATTGCGTTGCTATAACACAATACGGTTATAAAAGTAATTTGCTAAAAAAATGTGACATTTCTGTATTTCCATCTGCAGTGAGGTTTGCAATTTTAATAACGCTTTTCGCCGATGAGGGCACTAAAAACTTCTTGCGAAGGTCGTTCCGCGACCGTGTAGCACGGACGAACTCCCTTGAAGTATAGTGCTCCTTTGGGAGCGTAAAGGAGCATTAGTTCAAAGTGCCTTTAGAGTGCCCGTGTGACAGGGGTATTAGAGGCACAATCATAGCGCAGCGAAAGCTCCAGCCAGTGTTGTTCACTGCTGTCACTCGATTGGCGATGGCTTTCTATAACCGGTACGAGTCTCTTAGGCCCCGCTGTGTGAGCCACGTGAGAGAGATTAACATTGCATTGTTCCGATAAGTCCCGTTTGAACACACGCACAACATTCCTACTGATGTGATTTCCGGCATACAGTCTTGGAAAGCAGTTCTTTCAAGAATCCAGTGCCACTTGCAAGATGCACGCACAATGGCATCTCCACAACTGCCAGAAGAGCAAGTTTTGCTTGCTACCTCATCGAATTTGCCGTACCGCTAAGTATACAGAGACTCTTGACAAGAACTTAACACCAGGGCGCGCTAATATACACAGAAAGCATAGTGAGTCCCAAGCTGAACGTATATCCTGACTTGAAAAAGCTCTTGAAAATGTATATCCCGAAAAAGCTCTGCTTGCATCTAGTTAGCGTATCACAGGTCAGCAGCGGCAGATGCAATTCGAAGGCACCTTGCAGAATTCCCACAGGATATTTCACCCAAGACTAACAGCAATTTGAAAAAAAGGGCTTTCTGAGTTACAACAGCGCTTTGCTTTTTTGCATGACATTGTCAGCGGTGCAGTGCATCACAATGCAGCTAAGACATGCTTACAAGAAGGCTGGTTAACTAATTCTCATTAGTTAATTTGTATTTCTAACTCTGACTATTAGGCTTCTTTTTTCCCAGAGGCTTGACGCAAATGATTTCTAATATCTCTAAACACTTCCACTCACATCTTCGTAAGAATTTGCGTATTTTTAGGTCAGCGGGCAACAACTAAGCTTTTCCAGTGATCAGCGAAACGTCGACGGTTTGCTATACAGCTACGGTGACAGTCGCGCAGTGCTGCAAGTATAAACTCGAGGTGACCTCTTGCCAGAGGTGACCGGCTGCAAAAGAGGACCACTTTTGCAAAAAACAAGTACTGTTACTGGATGTTATTGGGCTCCCTTCGAGAGTCCTTCGAGGGCATCCTCTAAGAAAGTATTATTCGTAAATAATACTTTATGCCAGCAGGCACACTGTCGCAATAAAAATAAACAAACTTCCTACCCTGGTTCTTCTCTTTCGCGTAATGCCTGTTTTCTTCCTCGTTTTATTGTAGTGAAGTTTATATATCGGCTACGCACAACTGCGTAACACCGATCTGGACAGAAAAAAAAAGCAAACGATTTTGAGAAGCAGTAATTTGCTCATGGTGAATTGTTTATTTTATTTAGATCATACTGTTAGCCTCGTCAAAGGCTGTTACAGGAAAGTGCAAAATTGACAAGCAAAAAGCACAGAAATATACGAATGTAGGTGCAGGAATTTAGCAAAATAAATAAAGAAAAGACATTGCCACCGCAAAACAAGACAGCGTTTCGAGTGCCAAGGCCAAAGTATATTCAAGGGAGGATTGATGTTTGAAATAAAAGGGTACAATGCCACAATTGCACGAGGAAAATTGAGAATAAAAAGAGGTGTTTCTGGCAAATATTCAAACAACAAAAATTACACTAATGAAAATGCTGGGAGAAATAATACATGACAAAGGTCAAGAAGGATGAGCGGTACTTAGACTCGGTAGAAATTCATTTACTGACGGGCTCCTGATTGTATCACTTCTTAGTGAGTTCCATTCCCTGACTGCTTGCGGGAAATAATATCTAAATGTGTAGCGACCGAATCTAAATTCAGTTAAATTTTTAGAATGACTTCTGCGTGTGTTTCTTGTTAATGACTGGGATAGGTGTTGAATTACGCCTAATTTCAGGGCTCCACTCGAAAGTAGGTAAAGAAACTTCAGGCGTGAAAAACAGCGGCTACTGATAGTGGGAAGACAAGCTTGATGAAGCGATGGTAGGCAAGAACTGTACGTCAAAACGCTCGAATATGTGCAAAAGGCCCGGTAAGTACCGAACTAAACGGGTAACATATTAAATAGTGGGTTACCGATATTTCTAGTTAGTGTGTCTTCGGTGAGCTCTTGTTAACTGGGCCTTTCAAGGATAGTAATCTGTAACGGTTCTTTTGGCTCTTCTACCATTGGTATATGGTGAGGACTTGTGACGTCATGATTCACAGCTAAGCAACCAACCTCACTGGACTGTTCCTGTATTGGAGGCGGATCTGGCCAATGCCGAAGAAGCGAGCGAATGAATCGCGAAAAAGGTCCTCCGCCGAATACGGCGCGAAACGTTATATAGTTCGCTGCAGCCTTCCATTGAAGCTGTTGCTGTTGGGTGTTCGCGCCCGGGCAGAACAAAAAATTCGAACTGCTTTTTATTATTATTTCAAGCAGGAAACGCTTTCAGGCCCTGTAGTCTGCATAATCAAGTGACCTTAGTCTGGAAACCTTGCCGAACCTGAAAGCACCAAGGGAGCCCATGAGCGCTGCCTCTATCCAAGAACACAAGCAAGCGAATCAGCAGCCAAAGGGTCTAACCAATTTAGACGAGTGCGGCAACGGCCATCGATGAGCTCCTTCTTCAATGCACTACACCTTTCATTCCATTCCATCCTTACTTCTCTCGATGACGAGAGCGACTAGAACAGGCGACGAGGAAATATGCATTAGGCGCGAGAAACCTGCATGGTCTGCTATGATGATCAGAAATGTGAATACAGGATTATTAAAGAGACACTTAAGACAATTCGATAGAATTTTCGTTGTTAGTAAAAATCAATTCTGTGCCTCTTTCTAACTACGTTGATGTTTGGCCGGCAGCGAAACAGCCATTTGATGCTGAGAAAATTGCATTTCAATCTCTCCGCCACGGGATGCATTCTTGTGGCGTCTACGCCAAAAAGTACTCCGTGATTACCGTGTTAAAAAGAACGCCGAGAAAGGCTAGCCTCTGGGATCGGAGCTAAATCTGTCATACTTGCGAAATCGCTCGGCAATAACGACAAACGGCTTAATTTTTTTTCTCCGTTTCAAGGTTATTAAGGCTTCGTTTTCAGTGAAAGTAATGTTTTATTCGTTAGATTCAAGTAATCAGTCAACATAGGCAAAGTTCAGGTGAACCGTAGGATCCCTTTAAATTCTCATGACATTGTCACGGATCGGAAACTTTAGTATATGTACCACGTATTCCAGCAAGGATTGGTTTGGTTTACGGGATTTAACACCCCGGTGTTCAACAATGAGTTACGAGGCAAGCCGTAGAGGATGGCTCGGATGTATTTCGACCAAATGGGGTTCGCTAACGTCTTACGCTGCCTTCGCACAGCACACGGGCGTATTTACATTTCGTCTCCACCGAAATATGGCCGCGGTGGCTGGGATTCTATCCCGCTACCTTGGACGCAGCAGCAGGACACCATATGCGCTGAGCCACAGCGGTAGATGTGACGGAGAACTTTTAGTCATCCTTAAAAATATAGCATGTGAGATAAAAGAGCATGCTTCTTCGGAATATTAATGTCATTGGAACGGAAAGCTGAGCGATTTAAAGTTCCCGGATTGAATGTTTTGTTATTAGAGTTTCTAAGAGAGACGGGACACATAAGTGCATAGGACAAGCGCTGTTGTAACAACTGGCTCTCGCTTCGCAAAAGGGTCGTTCTTGTTTATCGTCACATCCACATGCGATCGAAAAACCAAGACAGATAAATCTAAGTACCACCGGCATACCATGTCTGAGATGATATATCTCATTATTCCAGAGATTCGCTGCTTATGCAGTGATCAGCCTCTTTCCTGGTAGACAACGCTTCTCGTATGTCTCTGAAATTGCGTGTCTGGCTTAACAAGAACTCGCGTGTTTTCTGGGGGCTGGATAAGAACCACAGCATTTGGAGGAATTAGCCAGAAAGCCAGAAGTCATAGGACCGATAATCTATGCTTAGAACCGTTCGGACACCGCGTAACGTACGAACTGGGCCTCTTGAAGGTAGAGGATCCTTGAGTCTCATCATCTCCCCATTGTGGGGTTGCCACGTCAGGATCCTCTCCCCCAATGGTGCTTTCGCATGGCTACACAGGCTTCTAACTCTGGATCTTGAAGTCCCCACAGACTCTTGTGTTCGCTGCGATGTCCGCTGCGGTGTTCGCGAAATTCTTTCAAGCTTATACCATAGAGGAACAGCACGAAAGGAATGAGGAGACAAGAAATACGACCAGCACTTCGTCATCTTGTGTCCTCTTTGCTTTACCACTGTTTCGTGATGGGTAGTAACCGGTAACCACTCTCGCAGTCGTCAGTCCTACTTCTTCCGAGTACTGCAACGGGCTGCCCATCATCTCTATCATGCACGGTAATGAGCGACTGAGTGACAGACGTATACGCTGCGACGCTGTGGCGTCAGAGTAGATCCAACGTCGAACGGCGCGAAAGCGGCCCACCTTCTCTACAGTCGAACGCAACTCAAGACCGAAATGCAGCTTCACCTCAAAGATTGCCCTCCAGGGAAAGGCGTCGATCGATTATCATGACGTTGTGGATAAAACATTAATACGTGGTTGATCACGTGTCAACAGCCAGTTCCTGCGGTGTCAAGCTGGCAGGTTCAAGGCGATTAGCAGTGACGTCACGAGAACCGGTCGACGCCATTGGCTGGAGGGTCTCCCTTAAAGAGGCATCCGTAACTTTGTTCTTGAGTTGTATCTGAGTATAATATAGGCAGCGCTTTTGACGCGAATTTTAACGCAATTGAATTTAAAGTATCACACAGATTAGATGAAGCACAAGGCAATCAAATTGGAACAATGCACACCGTCAGTCCCGCTCATACCCAGCAATAATGGACAAAAGCATTTTGTAGTGATAGCTACATTACGGTAGCATTTCGAGCCTTCAGCGTGGCGGCGCTGCCACCTGGTTAGTTACGTGGTGCGGAGCTGCTCCCGGCGGCACCGTGCCGTGACTGACCACGTGATTTGTCACCATGGAGGAAGAAAAAAAACTAGGAGCAAGTGTGACATGAAGCGCTCAGCCTCTTCAAGCCATCCTCCAATCTTACGCCGCTGCCGAGGGTCCTTTTGCGCACTGACTCTGGTGAAATAGCCCCTCCACAGCTACCGGACTGCCAACCAGATTGGATTGCGGGGCTTTTTAGTCTGACGCAATACAGCGAGAGAGCGAAACCGAAATTCGGCTAAGAGCTACCGCTGCCTTGTCACTTGAGGGCCTATTTCCCATGATGCTTTCAATTATATTTTTTTATGACTTGGCTTCAAGATTATGACATCACGCCCCCTCCTAGTTTTTTCTCTCTCCATGTTCATCACCTGGTTGGTCACGTGACCACCCACGTGGTGCAGAGCAGCAGTTCCTGCTGGTGGCGCGTCGCGCCGGCGAAACCGCGCTGCCACAGCTGTGCACATGCGCCGTGTCAAGTGGGACGAAGATGGAGAAGGAACGCCCAGCGAAACGGAGCGGCGAAGGAGGGAGTTTGCAATTCAATTGAGCAAGTTCCACTCGGCCAGCTGTAGCTATCGCGTCACTCCAGGTTTAACCAGAGCTAAACCACTGCCAATTTTTTTGAGTCACTCCTTCCTTTGAGTCACTCCCTTCTCTTACGGCGTGGTTCAGGTGTCCAACGATATATGACAGATACTACGCCATTTCCATTACCCAAAAACCAATTATTATTATTAAACCGCTTATGAACGCAATTTTTTTTGTATAATGGAAGATTTCGCTAAAACAAGCAATATGTCCACAAATCACCCTATGGCACTCTTGTATTTTCTGCTTTATTATCGTTTATGCAATGGTCAAGTGTTCCCAATTATTTTTCTACAGCAGCCTTAACTGTTCAATGCGACCGGCAGAAACATTTTTTAAAAACGGACCATTCATTACCTTGAATAATTCCATACGAGTGTCGTACATTTTTCTAATTTTCAAAATATTTGTCCGAAAAATTTATACATTGTTCAACCATTGCTCAATTTAACGCACTCCCATCAGAGATGGTTCACTTATCACTGATCGAAACATTGTAACAACAGCAGAAGGTTCCGCAGCAAATATCAAGCGATGGCATTCCTGGCTATCGCTCACTCGTGAGGCCTTTTTCTCATAATGTTGTGGTTGTCCGCCCGGACACTGATGTGCGTGACAAGTAGCTTGTGTATTTTCATGCGATAGCGTTAAGGGTAGTGTTCTGCAGAAAATCCGGTGTCGTCGGCGTTGTGAGCAAAAAATCTGCGAAGCTGCCACCTAAGTCACGTTACCTTATGGCTTCATCGCAACCTTTGCACTGGACTGTGAGCAAACTGATTATAATGATAGTTCGCGACAGGTTGCTCGGCAAGAGCAACCTTGGTCGCACAAGCCGTACCGGTGGCCGGTGGCAGCACCTGCCATCGCAGGGAAGTGGCGCATCTCTTAACTGCTGCACCACTGCGCCAGGAGTATTATGAGGACTCCTAGAAATGTATGACTGTACAGTCTAGAATCACCAATTCCGCATGTATGGGCATTAGCTCATTAACGCTGTCGCGTCGTACCCTTAAGGAGGAGCTTTTGTGACCCCTACATTTTTTTTAGCGAATGTTTTACTGCTCCCTTCCGTAGCATGTTCGGCATATGTTTCATATGGCCTTGAACCGAGGATAACCACGTGACATCGCCGAGCCCCAGGTGCGCCGGCTCATCAATCTTCAATTTTCTTCGAAAGCAAAGGAAAGGCGCATAACTGGCCCCCTGGAACAGTGGACACCGCAGTCACACTTTAAAGGGGCTTTGAAACACCTACCGAGGAGAACACAATTCGCTCAGTCACTGCTCTATAGGTTGTCATGAGCACTTCAGCCATATAAAAATTAGCTGCGGTTTAACTACTGCTGAACCTGGTTAGAGAGCGGAAGCTGTGGTGTATCGGGCAAGTAGACGCGGCTTGGCGTATGTAACGTTGAGTGCGTTCATCACGACGGCTAGGCAGCACGCCCACACTGCCACCCTGGCAGGGGGCGGTTAAATTAATGGTACACTGCGAGAGGTTGGTCCCCCAATGAACGCTGCACCCTATTGCTGCAGTGCCGCTCTCTGCCACAACGTTGCCAGTGTTGATGCATGCAGCTCACGTATATCTCTCTCACCCCTGCCACGCACCTGAAAGCGCGATTGAGGCGTCCACTGACCAAGTAGTAGTAGTAGAGTTTTTTTATTAAAATAATAGTAAACAGAAAAGAAAAGATTTTTGCTAGCCCCGGCATCTTCCATCGATACTGATGCACCTCAGCTGGGGCAGCGGAAATAAAGGATAGCAGGCAGAATGGAGAAATGAAATGAAAGAGGTGAGGGGAAGGGAAGAGACTATAGGGGGAGAAGTAATGTACACAAACTATTTACACAATAAGAAATGTGTCCAGGTTGTGCGCGTGATTAGTTCATGTTGGAGGAATAAAAACACACACGCACAGCACTGTGTTGACTACAACTGGAGTGGGGCGTCCAGTTATTAATCGTTCAAGGTAGAACTCGCGGAGCGTTCGGTCACTGCGTGTAACTACCTGGCGGAGAACAGACGGGACGTCAAGCCCGTGTGTTCGAAGAATGCACAGATGCTCACCAAGGTTCGCTCACTGGTGCGCGCACTGCCCTGCGGCCACAATAGTGTCTTGAGGGAGTCTGGTAGTATGCCCAGCGGCCTATAGGCTGCAAGCATGTCACGACGAGCTTCGGCGAACGTGGCATGTGGAAGACTTTGAAGTAATGAGCGCCAGCTGCTTGGTTTACTAGAATTTATATGAATGACATTACAGCGAGGTACCCCTATGGAATTACGAACTTTACGCTTCAATAAACTACCATTATTGGCCGACATCTTCGAATTATAAGTGACGTCACCAATCGATCACCAAATGAATAAATCAGTGACATCACCAATCACCAATTCGATACACTAATGACGCAAGCAATCAATCCCAAATTGGGTTGCTATATCGATTTACTATGGGGGCCGCCATTTTGAATTGCTCCGACAGAAAATTTCACGGCGAAGGGAGGCGGTAGCAGACGCCAAGAAGTCGAGAAACGTGACAAGTAAGAGCTAGCGCTATTAAAAAATGAAAAGCACAAGCAAGGTCAAGGTATTCCCAGGAAAATCACTATTTTTTCAAAGACCGGCTACCGTTATCATTTGTCTCAAATGTGGGTGGACACCGGAAACGAGCAGTGAGGGAAGGGATAAAGGAGGGAGTGAAAGGAGAAAGGTGCCGTAGTGGAGGTCTCCGGAATAATTTCGACCACCTGGGTATCTTGACATGCACTGACATCGCACCTCACACGGGTGCCCTTTGCGTTTCGCCTCCATAGAAACGCGGCCGGGTTCCGACTACGGTACTCCGGCCTAGTAGCCACCGCGGCGGAGCATAAAGCGCTGATTATCAACAAGTCATCGAGTGGCGATTATCAACAACACGAGTTGGACAAAACGCCCGTCGCGGTGGCTCAGTGGCTAGGGCGCTCGGCTACTGATCCGAAGTTCCGACCGCGGCGGCTGCGTTTTTATGGAGGCTAAACGCTAAGCCGCCCGTGTTCTTTGCGATGACAGTATACGTTAAAGATCCCCAGGTGGGCGAAATTATTCCGGAGCCACTACGGCACCTCTTTCTCCCTTTCTTCTTTCACTCCCTCCTTAATCCCTTCCCTTACGGCGCGGTTCAGGGGCCCAACGATATACGAGACAGATACTGCGCCATTTCCTTTCCCCGAAAACCAATTATTATTGTTATTAAAACGCCCGACACGACTTCCACCACGCCTGATGGCCCAGTGCCATGTGTCTTGGCAAGTGACTCATTTTCATTAATTTGTCGAGAGGCAGCGGCTGGGCTGGTTGAAGGCTGTAATACATGGAGCGCGACTGCCTGCGGTCATAGAGAGATATCCTCCAGCACTACAGACTGTAGCGAGCAAGGGACCTGCCGGCCATGAAATATTCAATAATTTCCACCTAAAATGTCAATTTTTCTCGCAAACCAAGATCTCCACTACGGCACCTCTTTCTGCCTTTCTTCTTTCACTCCCTCCTTTATAACTTCCCTTACGGTGTGGTTCGGGTGTCCACCGAAATATGTGAGACAGTTACTGCGCCATTTCCTTTCCTCAAAAACCAATTCCTGTCGCAAACCAAAACCGCGGCGTCCCGGCGCGCGTCTGTGCGAAGACAGGACGCATGTCAGACGCGTCTTTTTTTGGTTGTTGTTTTTGGCGGGCCAATAGCACGCGAGCATGATCACGTGACTCGCCCACGTATGTAGACAGTCCACGAAGGGAGCAGAGAGCGAGCAGACTCCGCTGCATACAGTTCAGAGGTGCGAGAGCCGGCTGTTCGTGAGCTCAGGCAAGGTGCGTATTGTTATTTTCTGCTTCGCAATATTTTCCCGTGCTTTTATTTCACATCCCTCTGAAGGAGATTTTTAAGTTCCTGGTGTGTTGAGGAATTTGGCAACCAGTTTTTTTTGCCAATTGTTTGAGTCTGTCGTTAGGCCTAATGACGGTTTTCACCCGAGGTGTACATGTACCATGTGATTATCATGCTCCTTTGCAATGCAATTTGGATCTCGATTTTTGCTCACTCACGATGTATTGCTTCTGTATTAGTAAATCCAAACCGATTCCGCGCGTCGGAAGTTCTTTTCGAATGATTTATACGGGCGAAACGGGCTTCTGCATTTCCGGGAGCGTTGTAGAATGCGTTGAGACGCGACTTCGAAAAATCAATTGCACGAGAAAGTGGGTCAATAGCGGATGTTTCAGGAGAAGATATGACCTCCGATTATTGCGGAAATGCATTTTGTAGTTCGACAATCTTTCCCAAGTGTCGGAATTTTTGTTGATCTTGGTGCAGAATGCTTTCAGATCTGCTAAGACTGAGCGTTCGAAGAGTGCACGGAGGCCAAGCTTTGTTGTGGGCATGCTTGCTTAAACGTCGCATTTCTTCTCTGCGTTATCGAGTTGTTTTTAAACCTCGCTGACTGCTTATTGTCACGATGCAGTAACCGAGATGTGCCACTTACGTATAAATATCTTTCTGCGCGTATTAGCTGGGAGAAGTTACTAGAACGAACGCTTGTCAGAAAAAAAAAATGAGCAGTCCATAAAGAATAGTAGTGCGGGAACGTAAGCTGTGTAAGGTTAAGCTGAATTAGATTCGAGTTCTGCTTAGCGTTACGCGGCTTTCAGACTAACGTTCGAGCAACGCGCCGGCATTTGCTGGCCTTGACAAAAAAAAAAAAAAGCCGTGGGCAGCTGTGAATAAGAACGCCCTGATGGCTGGCGTTTGGCAAAAATTGGGGATGTCTTATTGGAATACTTTGCTTAATTTCGTGCCCATTTCTGATTTTGGACGACGAGCTCATCCGACTGCCACGAAAGAAGGGAACTGCGAGTCAGTTTAGCGTTTCCTGAAATTTATAGGCTTTCACAACTTTTTGCTATGTGTGATCTTGGTTGTTTTAAGGCCGAAAGCTGCGTTGTGCGTCGACTACAAACCTGGATCGGGATCCGGTTTGGCGTTGTTGCGTTCGAACTACTACTGCACACGCTATCTCCCCCTCGAACGCTGCGTGCCCTTGGCTGGTTGTGCCGTTCAGTTCGAGGTTTAACGCGATGGCGTTAAGGAGCTCGTTTCGCAAGAAAGTCGGCGTTGTGTCTTAAGAATTTTTTCCAATTATTTGTAGTTGATATTTGTCATTTCGACTTCTGTTCATTTTTTATTTCTTTCTATTGCATGTCTGTCAATTTCCTTTTATTTCTTATTGTTTTTATTTTTCATTTTTTAAATGTTTTTTGGCTTTTTATTCTGTTTTATTTTGCTGATTCCATGAGTTTGAGTGTGACACGTTTCTGCGAACATCCCCGCTGGCGAGTCATGTGTCTATAAAGGTTTTGGCCTTAAAAAAAATCGCGTAGACACTGGGAATGGAACCATGGTCTCTCAGATCGCGAGGTGAGTACGCGCTACGAAGGCTCGTTGGTTCGAGGTGATTAGAAGACGGACTTAGTGAATGCGTTGGGATCTCTGACTTCGTGAAGTGTCTTTCTGTACTGATGCGCACATGAGTAATGAGTGTGCAAATTTTGAAACGGGACCCCATAAAAATCGCGTTCTGCTTTAAAATGCATTTCAATTTACTGCTGTGAGCTGTTTGAACGCAGCGCCATCTATGTTATAGAGATGAATTAAATGTGAATAGCTTGCACTGAGGCACGATAAGTGCTATAATGGCTGTGTTCGGTTTGGGGTTATGAAGTTCGGCGTTCCAAAGCGATTCAGGTTATTAGGGACGCCGTACTGGAGGGCTTCGGTAATTTCGCCGATCTGGGGTTCTTTAATGTGAACTGGCATCGCATAGGGGTTGTGGATTTAAATTTAGGGAACCAGCAGACGAAATCATTGAAGACGTCAACTGGTCCGAACTCTGTGCCCAGTGGTAACATGACGGTGGTAACATGCCCCTGCGCGCGGCAGCTTGCGTGCAACACATCGCGACCTTTCTTGGCATTGCAGACGGGCAGGCAGCGGTGGCCGGACATGTGTGCGTCATGTTTTGTGCGGGTGGCAACCATTGCGATGTCGTTCTTCTCGCACCGTCCGAGCGCCTGTGATGTAGTACGCGTCCGTGTGCTCTTGTGTTCAACGAACGCGACACCAGCGGGGACGCAGGCCTCCATTACAGCCTTTGTCTTTAACTGCAAACTTCCTCCCTTCCCTGACAGCATGGTTGAGGTGTCCACTGATATGTGAGGAAGTTACTGCGCCTTTCCTCTGAAATCGCAACGGAGACGCACAACGGCCAATTCAGGGAGCAGCGTCACTCCTGCCCATTCGCGACCTCTTTGGGCGGCGGATGGGCTTTCTTCAGAGGACTGCTAGAGACGCCGAGCCATATGTTTCATGGGCAAGTCGTTGCGCCGAACGGGCGATGGCGTTCCGTGGACTCCCTGGCAGCGCTGCAACGCGCTGTCGGGTTCCGCACTTAAAGCCGCCGCTTAAGCGTCCTGCAATGTTTTGTGCCACCTTGTTAAATTTGTTTCTATTTTGCAAGCCTGTAATCTTCAATGCAGTTGTACGTTATGCCTATGTAAGCCCGGAATGTCGCGTGTTTGCGCGTTCTACTTTACTAGCGTAGACGCTCCTTGACATCCGATAGAGGGCTCTCCTGCCGAGTTATCCGTTACGCGATCACGTGATCACCGATTGCATCCACCCCGAGCTTTGCTGTTCGTGCAGCTTTGTCGTGAGACGCTGCCGCGCGCTTGAAACGTCTCTTGGACGCTATACGTAGCTGCGAGCTACGTGCAGCGTTCGTGGATTCCCGGCGTGTTTCATATGAGGCGAAAAGGAATATCTGCACAGGAACGCCCTCGTGTACTTGAGCTATCGGTGCACTGTTGAGAGCCACATCTTTTCGTGGAAATGAGGAGGAGCCGTCGAACCAGACACGTATAAAAGCGCAGTCTACTCCATCCCGTCGTAATTAATTGGCAGGAAGAATATCCGCCGAAACCATTAGCCTTGCAGTGCATTTCAGTGATTGCATGGATGCCTATACATTTTGGCTGGTGGAACAAAAATGTTTATTATAGAGCGACGGGTGACTGTCAGATCCTTGATGCGAAGAGTTCTGGTAGTACCAAGCGATTATGGATTTTAGTGTGTGACGTAGCAGTTGAGGTATACTCATTTGGGAAGGAATTAAACGCCCTCGTCAACGGCTTAGTCGCGTTGTACCTCTACCCGAACTAGCCGGAACGCAATGTCGCAGGTAGTGTCTAATTAATATTTGCGATTGAAAATCAGCTAAGCCGTACACGGAAACCCATATTTCGGTCGGGCCTTATACCCAACCAGTTGGACACCCAGATAGTGCTCTTGAGCCGTGAATGCCACCATTTGAAGCACGATGCCACGTGAGTCAGCTTCGTTGCTGTTGTCCCTCTGCTGCTGTGTACTGTCGCGCTGCATCGAACGGAAGATCATGCCTTTTGAAATCCAAGTTTGTTTGTTTTGGTTTGATTTATGGGGTTTATTGTTCCAAAGCGACTCAGGCTATGAGGGCGCCGTAGTGGAGGGCTCCGGAAATTTCGACCACCTGGAGTTTTTTAACGTCCAACGACATCGCAAAGTACACAGGATTCTAGAATTTCCCCTCCATGAAAATTCGACCACCACGGCCGGGATCGAACCCGCGTCATTAGCCGAGCGCCATAAACACAGAGCCACCACGGCGGCTGAGGTGCAAGTTGTGTTATCCCCTGAAAGACATGAAAGCGCGTGTGTGCTGAACGTCAGCGCTCGTGTAGGGGTGCTATGCAGTCTCCTCCCCATATATGGTCCCTTTGTCCTGCTTGTATTTTAAAAGTGACGATTGTGTCTGTTCGCCGCCGCAGGGCTTCTGCTGCCCACTTTCCCGCTCTGGGAGTCGACGAGGCGAGGACATATACCTAAGCGGTCTCGCCCTTGAGCTGTCTTGTGTACAACACCACTACACCGAGTGGGCATCGCTGTAGCTCGGCGTTTTTTTTTTTTTTGCAGAGCCAGATGGACGAAAACAGTGGCGATAAAGCACCTCCGCCCGTCGGTCGCGCTCGCGGCCGTTCGCGCGACAGGGCACGGACCGTGGTCGTATTGCCCGGAGCACAGGCGGCACATACGGTGCCTCAATTTCCTGCTGCCATGGCGCCGCTAGCGGCTTTGCCAAGGGAGCCTGGTGTTTTGAGGCCTGCGACGGTGACCTTGCCGTCGATGCCCACCCTCGACAGCGTGGCGGGCCTGTCGTCCTCCTTCGACAGGATGGCCATCGGACAAGGGGCGCACCTCCAGCAGACGGCGGCGATGGCCCCTTCAGCTGTAGTGAGTTATCTTTTGTTTACGGCGACAGCTGTTAAAGGGCTGTTGCTTATGTTTTAGCCCTTGGTCTATGGGGTTTAATGTCCCAAAGCGACTGAGGCTATGAGCGCAGTGAAGGGCTCCGAAAAGTTTGACCACTTCGGGTTCTTTAACGTGCGCTGACATCGCACAGTACATGGGCCTCTAGAATTTCCTCTCCATGGAATTTCTACCGCCGCGGCCGGAATCGAATCGACATCTTTCGTGTCAGCAGCGCGCCATAATAAGCCACAGCGGGGCACCCCTGGGTTTTGCGTCGTAGTAGCAGTAATGCGCAAAGGAAAGATGGTTGCCACGGAAACCGTTTGAAGAGCGTCCGGCGAGCGTGGAATGTGCAGAGTATGGAGAGAGCGAAGGGGTGTGCAATCTGAAGCATTTCATTCTATAACGACATCTGTTAAATTCCCGTTACCTGGGTTTCGCGTCGTATACTGCTAGTAAAGAACTTCAAAGTGACGCTGCTCTGTAACTATACGCGTATGCATGTCGCTCTGAAATTGTAGCGCATTAATCTAATGGCGGGGAGCTGCTTCAACTGGAAACGAAGCTTTTCTACGCTAAGATAGAGACGTGGAGCGCAGGTGTCGCCTTTGCCGTCTGTGGCAAAATGAGGATACTCGGTACTGTTTATAGTCGCAGAGCTCTGAGGCTGTGCCACACAGTCGTTCACATTCAAAATGTGATCACGGCAACCCGCCGCGGTGGCTCAGTAGTTAAGGCGCTCGTCTACTGAGCCGGAGTTCCCGTGTTCAAAACCGACCGCAGGGGCCGTGTTTCGATAGCGGCGAAACGCAAACGGCGCCCGTGTGCTATGCGATGTCAGTGCAGATTAACGATCCCCAGTTTTCCGAAAATTTTCCGGGGTTCACTACAGGACCTTTTTCTTATTTCACTCTCTCCTTTATCTCTTCCCTTATGGCATGGTTCGGGTGTCCACCGAGATATGTGAGACAGGTACTGTGTAATCTTCTTTCCTGAAAAACATATTTTTTTCATTTTCACACGGTCAGATCGAGTGGCAAGAAGGATAAAACACCGTTTTATATTAACGCGACAGCGGTAAGGAGTTAGTGTCGCAGAAAAGCCGTTATCGTCGGCGTCTTTGGCCGTGAGCGAAAAATGGCGCATCTCGGTGGACACCTGAGCCGCGCTGTAAGGGAAGGGATTTTAACGGGACAGCAATAAGGATTGATTGATTTATGGATTGGTGGATTCATTGAATAATTAATTGATGGATTGATTGACTGGTTGATTGATCGATCGGTTGATTTTTCTTTCCCCACGGCATGATTCGGGTGTCCAGCGAGAAATGTGAGACAGGCTTCATTTCCTTTCCTTGAGAGCAATTGTTCATTTCATTTTCCTTCCCTTACAGCCCGGTTCCACCGAGATATGTGAGACAGGCGTCCTTTCCTTAAATTGTCCAACTGGCCGCGCAGGCGATGGCGTTCCGTGTACTCCTCAGTAACGCTGCGACACACGCAGTCGCGTCTCACTCTTAAAGGGAGTATGCAATCAATTAGTCTTAAGCAGTAAAAAGATCCTGTGCATATAGCACTAGGGCATGCTAGTCATCCATTTGATACGACATCAGCCAGGTACTGGGGTGAAGGGGGAGGGACGGCAAAGAAAGGAGGTTTGTAGGGCTGCTCGCCGCTGAAAGAGACAGTGCCTAATAATGCATAATAAAGATGCATGTATAGTACCCCACATCAGGAATATATTGGGGACGCCGTGGTTGAGGAATGCGGGTTCACCGGGGTTCTTTAATGCGTGCCGACATCGCACAGCCGGCTTTTTTTTTTGGACTTTGCCTCCATCCGAATGGGCCCCCTCGGCTGGGATTCTGTCCGTCAACTTGGGCTCAGCAGCCAAAAGTATATGAATTGTAAATTTTGGTGTTTAATTAACGTCTCGAAGCAACATGTAGGCTATGGGGGACGCCGTAGTGAAGTGCAACGGATTAATTTCAACCACCTGGGACTCTTTAAAGTGCGTTGACATCGCATAGCTCACAGGCGCCTTTTGCGTTTCACCTCCGTCAAAACGCGGCCGCCCTGCTTCTGATTGAACGTTGGTCTTCCAGCTTGGCAGGAGAGTGTCCCAACCACTAAGCCGCCGCGGCGGGTCTATTTCTAGGCTTACAGACCATCTGTAATGGGCAGCGTGTTGTACAATACACTCACGTGCATTAACGTTTCTGGTGTGGAATGAACTTATAAAGTACAGCAACACGTCTCATACTTTTCAATCTCTGATTACCGCACATGTGTAGAGCATTTAGCCCTTGACTGACTCTGAAGTGCCAGTCTTCTTCCCACCACCCACTGCGTGAACTACTGGCTGCTTTTCATACATAATGCTTTGAGCGGTGTTGATGTAGCCTTGTGACTCCTGTACTTAGTGATGTTAGTCCAATATGGTCAGGGTGGGGGTTAAAAAAGCAAAGCATCTAAATGACTGCACTCAATCGTATCCACAACTGCTCTTGATGAATATACTCAGGTCACTACCACGCTCCGATTCGTCTCTGAGCAGCATCCGCTTCCGGACACCAAGCACTGATTCTCATTCAAGGTGAGTGCATATGATTTATGGATCCAAAAGTAATAAAAAAATAGTGTCTTTCTTGGCCATGTTTCAGGCCATGTTTCAGGTATAATTGACCCCAGAGGTGGTATGCACTGTAATCTCTGCTTGTAGCAGTATGGTGATTATGTTAAAAGAAACCTGCTTTGTTCGCAGATTCAAAGACATATTTTAATCCAGCGGTAAGGGTGAGTCCTTTGTTCTTTAGGAAAAGCATCAAATACTTAATGTGGCGCACATTTACACAACTGCATGCCCAATCAAAAATCCAAGCAAAGAGCACTTAAATGTTAAAGTTGCAGTGACCTTCCAACAACCATGCTTTTAAAGCTTGCTTTTAATTCTTGTGAAGAGGGTTCTAGTTTTCACATTAGGTACCTGCTGTATGTATGAATGGAATTGATTTCTCTTTCATCACAGTGTGCCAGCATTATTTAATTGCATGATTCTCTTGGGCAAGCATCGTCGTTCTCAAGAACTTTGAGAAATAAGTTGTAGAAGTGACCATTCAGTTAAATCTAATCGCCATTTGCTTAAACGTTGTTCTGGCCATTACCACAGCTAGACTCTCTGACAAGAAAGTGCAGGCAAGAAACAGGTGTGCAGAGAATGTTTTTTGGGCACATCTCCCATTTCTAGATTCAGGCATCCAGCAATGTCTGGAAGTACAGTGTGTATGGAACTGGCGATAAGATTCTGATAGCAGCTTTTGTACAGGTTTTGCAGTAAAAGAAATTTGAAATTTTAGCAGAAGTTTTTAGGTTTTCTATCAGAGAAAATGGCATTTTATAGCAGAAAAAAATGGTTCGCACCAAAATTTCAGTTCTTGCAGGACATAAAAAAGGGGATTGATAAACTTCAGGTTTATTTGGCAAGTTCAGTGTTCACTGTGACCATAGTAAAGCAAAAAAATGAAAAACCCTATTCCCAACTGCTCTCGTTAAAATGCTATTTCCTAATAAAAAAGGATAGCCTGAAATAAACAAATGGAAAAACGATTTTGCTGAAGACTGTGTAATTTTTATTAATGGTGAACAATAACAAAATGTGAAAAAATCAACACAACACGCTGGCGAAGTTTGGCGCAGAAGTTCCTCCACTGCAAGTAACATGATAGTGGCACCTTGAATATTCCAATATTTGTCATGAGTTTTCTGTCAGTGGAAGCAGACAGCTCCATTGGCTCCAAGGCAATGTCAACACAATGTACCACTCAAAACTTCGCTTGATATTCTCTACGTGGTCACATTGTCGGGGATATGACATCAGCAATCATATCGCATTAGGTTTCTACTATACTGAATCTCATGTAAACCAGAGCATATGGACTAGAAAGGTGTATTTTCCTAATGTAACAGACAGGCCATGTTGTAATCAGTAGCCATGCAGGATGAAGTGCCAGTGCCTTTTGTGAGATACTATATGCAAACAGCAATTCACTGCCGTAATGCGATATTATTAGCATACCGTAAATTATGGTGTACAACCTGCATGCTAGACGTTTAAAAGTTATTTGGGGCTTTGTGGACACTATGCGATTCTATATACAAGGTGCGATCATAAGAAAAAATATTTTTGCAGCGAAAATTGAGTCCTGCAGACTATACCCAGGGTGTGTGTGGACTGTATACCAGAGATTACTAAATTCATTCAACACACCGATCTCGATTCAAAATAGTGAAAGCATCGATTGAAGACTGTTGCATGAGTTTGTGTACATGGTGGTGCAGCTGCGCTAGCTAACAAATCTGCGCCAATATTTTTGTTGCAATCAATATTTAAGTTTCACCATGGTGGAGCAATTGGAGGGAGAGTAATTGGAAGGCTAACTTTGCCGGTAGCTAACAACTCAGCTACGGTGAATCATACGCCCCATTAAATTCGAGGAGCCAGAACTAGTGAGGCTGGGCATTACTGAAAGAGCTTCAGAACAGCGAGCCTGTTTTAAACAGTTGGGTCCACAGGGCTTCCTAGACATCACCAAAATTGCTGCGCTTCACTGATACCTACAAAGATGAGAAGTGTGTACAAAGCAGGGTGCATAATACCACGACACAAAGTCAGCTAATTGAATTTTCAGTTTATTGATAGCTACTGAAAACACCGTATGGGATAGGCCAGAAAAACAAGCAGTTGTGTGAGTACCTCCAAAAATGTCTCAGCACTTCATTTGTGTCTCTTGCCATTTCTTATGTCTCGTCCCTTTTCCTATTGCCATGCGCCAACCAGCCCAACTTAGCACTTCGCTGAACTTCCAGAATTCAATGAGAAACTGCTACTGATGGCAGTTAGGAGCTCACGATGCTGGTCTGATTTTTTTCAGGTTCCCAGTGAGCAGGTGCTTCTCAGAAGACCACACGCGCTCTGGGAAAGCTTCACCTTCCAGGAGTTAGAACACAACGAGAACTGCAACATATTATTATAGCTACCTGTTAAAAGTTCTTGTTGAAGTTAAGTTTAAAGTCTTGTTCCAGTTACAAGTTAGTTAATTTAAAGTTCTTTTTTAAGTAGCGTGGTTCTTTAACAAGATGGCAAAGTATGCCTGAACAGCTGTGTGCATGAAACAGCTTCTGAGAATAGAACACAGCAATAACTGCAACACATTTAACGTAGCTAGCTGTTAAAGTTCTAATGAAATGTTAACGTTTTTTTCCAGTTAAAAGTTAGTTTTAGGCTGTTGTTGAAATAGCGTTGTTCTTTAACAAGATGGCAAAGTGTGCCTCCTTTGTTGTGTACCTAATAAAACAAAACTTCACTTTATCTCAAGAAAATTGCCCTGCAGACTCTGAAACCCAGCTTGTGCCAGCAGCACCAACACAAAGAACTGAACATCGCATAATCAATCCCTCGCGAAGTGAATTTTACAAGAAACTTGTGCGGGGAATGCAAAATGAGAGGAACACAATTTTCACATCTCACCTTACTGAATAAAGAACACAGAATGGCTTCAGAAAGCTTTAAAGGAAGCGTGAAATTTTTTACCCATTTGTTAAGCGGAAACTACCTACTTAACCATGCAAATTTGTTAAAAAGGCCAAAACAAACCTCTCTGTACAATTGCATAATGAGGTAAATCAAGAACATGAACTGAAATTAGGCGTTTCCAGAGATTTACTGTTAGCTATCAACTAGAACAAGCAAGTTGCCTGGCAGAGCTTTGCGAGTCACTTTGTTTGCCATCTCGTTTTCATAATGAACTGAAATTACACGTTTCCAGAGATTTACTATTAGATGTCAACTAGAACTTGCAAGTTGCCTGGCAGAGCTTTGCGAGTCGCTTTGTTTGCCATCTCGTTTTCATAATGGCAGTGTGCTGGGGATATCTAATGTCAAAGGAGATTGGCTGATGGTTAGTTTTCCTAAACAGACTTGAGAGATTTTTGTAGGACTGGTTTCAAGCCTTTGAATGTCACCCATCGCCCATCTATTCGTCACAACATTTATTATAAAGATATTTTCTTTGATGCCGTGCAGCTCTGCCACTGTGGAGACTGTTGTCCATTGAAGGTGATAGGAGAGAATTTGCCCTGCAGAAGTGGCACACAGAAACCAAAGGAGGAGCTGTGGTTTCAACATATTTAGAGTGAATAAAGTTTATTCTCGCTCTCCTTTGAACATGAACCATGGGTGAAGATTTTGCTCTCTTGCGAGAATTTTGAATTATTTAGGTCAGAGCTGCTTGCAGTAGCACAGCCTGTGGCACACGGTTCTTTGCAATAATGCGGGACATAAATCACATGATCGCTTTTGCAAGTGCGTGTAATAAATCATTTGCACTAGCAAATGCAGGTATAAATGCGTGCAGGCATAAACTGATCTTCCAAGCGCAACAGCTGTTGCAGTAATATGAGGCTAACATGGTTTTCCTACTGATGTTGGCTTCAGCTGTTGTAACAGCACATTGCCAGGCATCTTTTTCCTGAGTACCGTAGAATACAGTATCTGAGCAATAATATCACCACCCCCCCCCCACCCCCCCGCAAAGATGAAAAATTTCTTTAGCTGCATAATATGTTTCAGATGGAAAATGTCTTTGCGCAAGCGTGAAACAAAAGCTGCTTGAAATGTACAGTGGGAGTCATAAAGGCATGAAAAAACCATGGTAAATCTCAATTTCGGATGAAGTAAGTGCTAGGATGTACAACAAAAAATGCAGCACTACCTAAGGATCGCAAGCGGCATTGCCTGTTGATATTTTGGCACCACCGTAATTCTGATTCAGAGTTGTCAGATTGGAACCAGATGCAATCACTACCTGTGAGTAAACACAATTGATGGCTAGCCATGACACTGCCTGCACTTCCTCGTACAGTCTTCAAGTTCTCGGGAAGTTCCGCTTTAAAAAGTCCATCCCTAATCAACAGGGGCTTTTGCATGTAAATGGTCACTTTTAGAGTACTTGCAATTGAGTTGAACAAAATGGCAATATGACCTTTCAGACATTTGTTCCATTAACAATGGGTCAAGCTATGAGGTGGGGGTCAATACGCGCACTGCCATATTTACCCGATTTTGACACGCACTTCTTCGTGCTCGAAAATTGAGCCGTGAAACAAATGCGCGTTAGAATCGGATGCAAAACCGAAACCAAGCTATGAACCGTCCCATCACAATGTGCTGATTGCACTTTTCTCCGCTAGTAGTTATAATTCTGGAGACAATAGAGACCTTTAATATAGCGCATGAGCGCTTACGTACGTTATACGCAAGCATTTAGCAGGAGGTTACAGCAGAAGTCGCATGAGCACACTTTTAGTTTATTATATGCCTACAAGAATGCAACGATAGCACAGGCAGCAGTGGCGCCATTTGGTGTTGAGTTCTGGAAATAATTTGTGACAAATTTTTCACACTTAGCCAAGGTTATCCAAGTCGTATAGCGTAGACAGCCAGTTCCATGGCCTGTACAGTCGAGCCACGGCCTAATTTTTTTTAGGTTACTGAACCGAGAAAGCTTTTTAATAACATCATACTGATTTTTTTCGAACCTTTCTGCCTACCACCGTAACGACTACACTTGGCAAGGCTATGACCACTATGATTACCTGGGCGTAAAAGTCCAAATCAAGGCAATCCACAGGCGGCGGTCGCAGAATCGAAAACAGGTTAAGTTTATCCCTCATTCGTTCTACTGTCAGTGATAGGAGGAAAAGCGAATATCACGCGTACCATTTAAAGTCAATGAATATGCCTAAAAACCGAATAGCATTGACGAATTCTCTCCAAAGCGGGGGATGTGGGCGATGCGAATTTTAGAAGCTATTTTTCTTAGCGCAAGCAGCAGCACGCACGCTAAATTTGAAAAACAGCGTACGTAATGCGAACGTAAAAGCTCAATTTGAAATATCGTTTGGCGCATGCACAGTACGAAGAACACTATTTTATAGACCTCCTGCATGTTTGAAAACAAACGACGTGGCGCTGGACTCGCTAGCGGGCTCGTGGTATGCAAAAGATCGGGGAGTGGCGTTGCGTATAGGTGTTGAGCGCGGGTTTTCAAGGGTGGTAGGCGCGTTTCCAGTTTCTGCGAATCACAGCAATGGTTGATGCTTCCAACTTAGTAAGTTGTCGAAGTACACGAGCTCGCGTTGGCCACGTGCGGCGTATTCAGAGAAATAGTTTGCCACTTTGTATTGTGTATATGGTTAGTAGTAAACTTGTAGAAAGTGTTCCTTCCGTTGGTTTATACGCTAGGCATTGAGTAAAACAAGTTTTGACACTCTGCACTAGCCGGAATGATTTTACTTCGGGACAGTAGTGAGGCGAAGCGCTGGTGTTGCTTCGTCGGAGCAGACGTGCGCTCATCGTCTGTTGGCATACGTGTCGCGCTGTGCGAAAAGTGGGGACAGCGTCGTGTCTCTGATCTCCTCTGTCTCGCTTAAGCGCTGTTTTTAGCCGCATGACCACGCACCAGCCATGCCGACTTGTCCTCTTGTTTAGCTGGTCGATTTGGTGAAAATTTTTTATTTCTAGAATTATTGTCTTTCCTAGCCCTGGAGTCTTGTTTCGTGATGAAAAATTATACCAAAATATTGAGTACAAATTTATAAATTACGCTTTTTAGATGTGTGGTCATCAAAAATTGTGAGGTAGTTTCTTTGATTTCAGTGCCGCATTTCTTTGACCAAAGCGAAAGCGAAGAGGCCATAAACGAGGGAATGAACTTTAAGGTTCGTTTTCTGACCTCTCACATTTTCTGCGACTGGATCACTCACCTTCGTAATTCCGTAACGCATGAAAATAAAATGATTCCATTTGTCACAAACTTTTCCTGAGACGTTGAGGAACGTAATAAATATCTCGATTTTTTTTCCTACACGGGCAGTACTATGTTAGTTTTTTTTTGTAAGAAACGTTTTCATGTAACTATGCATGCATATATGTTCTGATCATCTAGAAAAATAACTAATCGCGTCATCATACAGTACAGGGCTTTGTGTACATGCTGGCATACAAAAAACTGCGCACTATCTACTCAATTATTTAAGACCTTGGGGTGACTTGACGAGGGTGTTAATTATAATTACCCAGAACTGCACCAGGTATAGCTAAAAATAAAAGGCATTACTGAAACTAGCGTAGGAATTTCATATTTGCACCAAGTTTAGTTACATATCGCATGCATAAATAACGAAAACACTTTTCATTACCGCGTCCCCTCTCAATCTCGCCACGTGTCTGTTAGTAGCACGCCTGCGGCTGCTTCTTTCCAAACAAGCATCGCGATCATGTACTACCTCATGAAACCTGACACATGCATGGTGCATTGAAAAAGCATATCGCGTTTAGCACACTTGAGGTGCGCTATTCTAAGCACGCCAACGCGACCGCGCAAGATTGACACAACTTACCAGACTTCTTTCTACTCGAATCAAATATTTACGTCATCGTATCAAGAAACAGTTTCAAGTAAATTTAACATTTTCAGAAGCGCTAAAACACCGAGGACGCAGAGGGAACAGACAGGGACGAGCGCTCGTCCCTGTCTGTTCCCTCTGCGTCCTCGGTGTTTTAGCGCTTCTGAAAATGTCAAATCTGCACCAACTAGCCCGATCCGCTACCCTTCTGAAGTAAATTTAAGTGTCATAAAACACGCCATTAAAACACGCTGTGCTATTAACAAAAGAACGCATTCCTTGGGGGCGAGTGAACCTGCCGGCGCCCCGTGCACTCAGGCTCAAGGTGATAAATACGTCTGCAGCTACATATGCTTTTTTTCCTGGCGCAATTATCAGCCTACTATCCTGATGTTTAGGGGAATGAACGCAGTCTCTTGCATGCTATTAAGTCCATTGAGTGGCAGTGCCGATCGACTCCCAGACTTCGCGCTTTACTACCGTGGCCCAATGCCTATTAGCCAGTTTCCTAACGCGGCATTTATGTGCGAGAAACCTATCGAGGCTAATTTAATTTTTTTTATGCTACTACGCGGATCCAGCAGTGACGCAGCTGGTCAATACATGCTGCTTCTGCAGTGCACAGGCTTGAAGCAGCCGCCGGTAGCTGCGGTAAGCACGGGCCAGCGGAACCTGTTATGCCTACCATGCGAAAGTCGCTGCTGACATCAGCGCCAGCGCATCTTCGTGACGTCGCGGGGTGAAGGAGGTCTATGGGCACCGTGCAGGAACCCAGGTGGCAGCACTCTCGGCAAACAGACAGCGCCGCCGGTGGCCGCCGGAGCAAATCCGTTGGGAGAGTCGCGGCCGTCGGAAGGTTTTCGGGATTGTTGCAGCAAGGTGGCGGCAATTTCGGCTAGTTGGAGTGACACAGCGATGGATAAACAGTGCGGGAACATGAATACACCAGACAGAGAGACAAGGACGAGTCCTGGCTTTATGCTGGGCGTTTATTTCCAAGTAGGAAAGCACGAGAAACAGAGCAGACGACACAAGGATAAGGGTGCCCAAGAATAAGGAGAAAAACACAACAAAACCAAGGAGAGGGGATAAGAAAATGCGATGCAAAAAGAAGTAGAAAAATACAGAATAAGATTTGTGGCCGCCCCCACGTGTGGTACAGCGCGACACAAAGCCAGCCACAAGCACGTGGACCGAACGGGACGGCCGGGGGAAGATTGTTGTGAGAGGTGGGGACGTACTTAGTCGAAAGCTAAAAGAAAAAGGACGCTGCCAAGAAGGTGCCCCTGGAGGAGGAAGGAAAAGGTGCGGAAGAAGAAGAAAAGGAATGAACGGACGGGGAGCTGAAACGGAGAAGTGGAAACAAAATACGAGAAGCTGACGAAAGGTCTGAAAATTCGCGTACGTCGGCCGGCTCTCCCTGTCTGTGCGAATAATTGAGGTAACTCACGTAGTAGACAGGCAGAATTATTTTCAAAGGTTTCAATTGTCTCTCCGGTGGGGCACATTCCTCTTCTCCTGATGACAGAACAGTCCTTAAAGGACGGCATGTAGCGGCGGTCTCCACAGCGAACATCAACAAGACGCCATTTGATCATTCCCTCCACATCGCACTGGTATGCGCACAGGAGGTAGCTGATTCAGCATATTAGGCAGACTCTTACAAATGTTCCGATTGGAACATACGAATTCGAATTTTTTTTTCACTTGCCGTCAAGATACACCTGACTTAAAAATTTTTGTTTTCCCGTCTGTATGGTTAGAGAGGAAATCATCGCAACTATAAAATTTTTTATCCTTTTACTTAAGGACTGAATTATTATTGGAAAATGGACACATTTTAGCCTGTGTCGAAGCCGAGTGTTTGTGGGGCACTTCCCCGGAAAAAAAAAGTTACAATCATCAAAAGAGAACAAAAGTACTGACAAAGACTTGCTTTACAATTAGAGGAGAGCACTGCAACAAGACAGGAAGAGGAGAGTGAAGGAAAGGTAGAAAAAAATGAGAAGGGAGGGGGAGGTTGTCAAACCACTTGAGAAGGGAAACGGCGGTGGAGCTGGAAGAAAAGGGTGTAGGTGCGGAGAAAAAAAAAGAACAAAAAGTGTAAGGACGCTCAAAAAAAAAAACTAAAGCAAATGAACCTATTTTATTCAAGAAAGAGAAATAAAAGACAACGTATTGAAATACAATTCTAAGCAAGAGAGACATCAGAAAACAACGCATTGAAATACGGGAAGCTGATCAGAACCTTACATCGGCCAACTTGCCAGATTTGAAGAAGAAGCGGCATTTCTCGGTAGACGGAACAATGACGTAGTCTTGTGCAGTAATTTCAAAGGGATATGTTGTTTATTTTATTTGCTCAGATATGACAGCGAAGTTTGGTGCCTGACAGCGGCGCCGGCTACTTCTTTTCACATATTGGAAGAAATCACTTGTATTCGCGACCTAAATGTCAAGCAAATACAATATACACACTACGAATCTGGTGATGCGGTTTCCGTATTTCACGGTCACTGCAGCGAACGCCAATGTGCCAGTTCATTACTTTTTCTACATGGTGCTGGTGCTTACGCATGCTATAGCGGACACAGTGACCCGTTTGGAGAATATAGACCAAACCACGGAGCGTTATGGAATAACTATCTACGTCGGCGCACGCCACAAGACGCGTTCTGCGGTTCCTAGTGCAGGCCCTTTCCTTCTGTCGGGTAGGCTAAATGGCAACAAAAAATACGAGTGCAACATTGTGGAATAGCTTGATTCTTTTAAGATGGCGAGAAAAATTACGAATGCAGGGGTTTGTAGAGTGCCTTATTTTTCTCTTTTAGGAACAACGTCATGCGGCGAATACTGACATGATTGCCGGCTCACTGCCCGTCGGGACGAGAGCCATCCACTGTTCCTGTCGCTTTTCTTCGTAGAACTTGTTTGCGGACGTGAAAAACATTGTCCCTGGCGAGTTCAAGTATGTGCTATTGCAGACTCCTGCGCTGCAATTCATCTGCGACCACAGAATATCACCAAAACAACAAACGAAGAATACGACGCGCTCCCGGGCAGTTTTGCCGCATCTGAGCGGCGCGGGCCGGCGCGCGTCTCCCACCCGGTCTGCCCATTTCGCCGCGAGGGGCGCGCGCATCGCGCCGGAGTTACTCCTGCACGGTGCCTATAGTGTTCGCTATGCCTTTGCGTATGTCTGCGTACGCCCTACTAACAGTCTCCGAACCACGAATGACCAACCTGCAGTGCCCGGGCGGAGCTGTGATTGGTCCATCAAGCGCCTAAAAACTGCTGCTGTAAGCCGCTTCGGCCACTACAAGCATGAAACCACATTCTGAACGACCAAAGGCCCCTGTTTGGCTGATAAAATTTCTTCGCCAAAGCGATCTCGACGTAGGGCAGTCAGCGAGACCTCACGAGAAGTGGGGGGGGGGGGGGGAGACGCAGCCTGACGCCAGCTGCGGCGCCTACTACCTTTGTCGGCGCCGCCCCAGCTTCCAGAAATTTCGTGCTTGGTTTTTCGATCGACAGACCGTGCACACGCGTCGGCGGCTTGGTTAATGTGCTTCCGCCTTCGGCGATCGTCTCTCCCCTGCTCCCCCAATCCCTCTGAATGGACTCCTTATTGAAATTGTAATGTTGAAAGGAAGCTGTGCCGGCCGTTGCTCGTGGCATTTTGCCGCGCCGCGTAAATCAGCGTGTGCCGAATCGTTCTTCTCCCGTTTGCGACCGCGTTTCAATTCAAACAGTGATGTGTGATGTTGAGTAAATGGTGCAGCGTAAGAGCAAATAGTGTGTAGTATGGTGTGCTACGTCGCGTGCGATTCATGACCAATCCCGCGAAAGTTAAGGACTCTTGAGAAGTGGAGGGGAGACGGCGAATAAGGCACTGAATTGCGCTACACAACCCACTGAATTCCAAGCAACTGCAATGGACCCCCGTCAGGCGGCGAATTTATAACGTCATTTCGGACGAATGACATTAGCCAGAGCTGACTTCCTCGCTTGCGCCGTTGGCACGTGACTAAAGCTGTAATGTCATTTGCTAATGTTTCCAGTGAGGATTCCCCGAGGAGAGGCGGCGGCGGGTCGCTGTGCGCGCTGCACGCAGAAGACTAAACCCATGTCCGCCTCCGTTCGGCCCTGCGTGTCCAATCGGCGGTCGCCTATGGTTGAAATACCGCAGCAGCTGCGCTCAAACATCGCATTACCGAGAAGTGTAATCGCCGGCCAGTTTTTTCATGCTCACGCCCTCCTCCGTGGCATTCTCCTGCGGATTTAATTCTGTGCAGAGATGGCTATTGGTTAGATTCTTTCAGGCGTCACACAGCTACCATGGCCGCGGTCAGTCAGCAGCCTCGCTCCGGCGGGCCAGGTACATACGTCGTAAGTAAGCTCCGGCCCCTGGCGAATTCCCGCGCGTCTCAGCGATGGGGCAGGCGGGAGATCGCCGACCTTTGAGCGTGCAAAAAATGACAAGAGGAGAAGGAAAGGCACGAAGACGCCGAAGTTCAAATTTTGACCACACATAACTCAGCTTCTGCAAAACAAGGTAGAACGTTGGGCCAGTTGGTACTTCATTTTTTTCCATCGTCAAACAGCGCACAAAAAAAAAACACCAGAAACGCTCTTGTCCATGTCGTTCCTTCCAAGTGTCCTGGTGTTTTTTGTGCACTGTTTGACGTTGGAAAAAAATGTTCGAGAAAACGCATTAAAAAGTTGGAGGACGCTTAAGCTTCGCCTTAAAGAGCGGGCCGCGACAGCGTGTTGCAGCGCTGCCAGGGAGTCCACGGAAGGCCATCTTCCGTTCGGCGCGACGCTTTGCCCGCTGGAAACACCATTGAATGGATTGTTCTTTTTTTAATCGTTTCAATAAATTTTTGATCAATTACACACTATAAATTTTCTTAATAATATTGTAATAAAATGGATTGAGGCGTACCTAACGCGCAGACAGCAGTTTGTTTTTCTTAATAACGTTGCCAGCTCAAATAAAAATGTACGATCAGGTGTTCCACAAGGCTCTGCGATAGGTCCTTTGCTTTTCTCTTTGTATGTTAGCGATATGAGCACCGGCTTTTCACCAGAGGTAACGATTAAACATTACGCAGATGATACTATTATTTATTGTACCGTAAAATCTTGTGATGATCAGAAGAGACTGAATGACCATCTGGACATAATCAGTACCTGGTGCAAACGGTGGCAAATGGATGAACACAGAGAAGACCGTTTGTATGCATATGACGCGTAAAAAACAGCCCTTTGTATTTTCTTATAAAATTCATGATGTCATTCTAAAAGATGTCGCTGAGTACAGGTACTTGGGCTTGTGTCTCAGATATGATCTAAATTGGTCATCGCATGTAGATCAGGTTTGTGATAAGGCGATCAGAAAGCTTTGGATGCTACGGAAGAAACTAACTGATGCCACGCCAGATGTCAAGTTGTTAGCATATAAAATGACAGTCCTGCCACTATTTACTTACGCAAGCCCCATTTGGGAGCCATACACTGAGCAGAATATTTTGAAATGTGAACGTGTGCAGAACAAAGCTATTAGGTTCATTTATAATGCCTATTCTAGAATACAGTCAGTTTCAGAACTAAGAATTAAGGCTGGATTAACCACTGTTAAGAAGAAAATGGAAAACAATAGGATTGTTTTCTTTTATCATATTTTACGTGGCTATTACAAAGTAAACCTCGAGAGGTACATTGTAGCAGACAGTTCCATCCAGTCAAGGACAAAACACAGTAAACATATCAAACCACTGACTTACAGGACAGACTCTTTTCATTATTCTTTTCTCATGAGGACAATATACGACTGGAACAAACTACCCAATGGAGTTATAAATTCTGAGACTAAGGGCTTTGAAGCTGCACTACGGGAATATTCTATGAGGGCATAAAAACATGTCTTGTATACTAGCCTTGTTACCTGTCACCCTCTAAGTGATCTATGTACATTGCTCTCTGTTTTCTTTTATTTAACTTCTGTCAGTCGGACCTACTCTTAATTACAATCGTTGTACTTTGCTATTACGGCCACGCGCCTCTCTTCTTCACATTGCACCACAGCGGCTGACGTTTTTGTGCGCTATTCAAATATTTTTTTTCCTGCCGTCAGTGACGTGCAAAAATTCCTAATGTTCAAGGAGTCGTTTTGTTTTTGATTGTATTGTGCATGCAAAAGTTCTAACAAGATGTGTACTTTGTAAAACTGCAACTCCTGCCTAGGCCTGTGCCGGCAGTATGAATAAATAAATAAATAAATAAATAAATAAATGAAAATACCATCATTAATCATTGGCTTCTTAATTCAGAGCAATTTGACACCAAGCTTTGAACCCCTTTTTCCATTTTTCATTTCTTTGATTAATCAATTACAATGATTCCATAAAACTCGTCATCGCCAATCACACACCAATCAATCGTCAATCACTAGAACCACAAATTACCATGATACGATTTCTTTTACGCAGCCCTCGATTATTTCGGACACATGTAAGGTGCCGACTACTAGTACGCCGACGGCTTTTCGACCGAACGAGCTGCATACGCTGTCGCGTAAAAATTCTTGCTTGAGGATATTCGTGAAGCTGCGTCTTTTAACATCCCAGGAATATCGCACCTTTATTGAGAGCCTCTTTAATTAGGGAATCCACATAAATCGGAATGCTAGCAGCCAACGCCCAAGCAAGGCTATGGTGCCGGACGCTCGCACCGGGTAATTTTGACGGGCTCCCGATGGGGGCCATGTGGAGGTGTGACTGGCACGGCTGAAAATAATGCGCATAGCCGCAATCCTTGAGCATGAAATGCAGGAGGCATTCCTGTGCACCTCCGACGTGTGCGCAAAGACATTTGCAACAACGATCAGAGAGTCTGATTGGTGAATAATAATCCGGCCGCATAGCCCAGTGATCAGCCGGTTGAACCCGGCTAGGTGGGGATTTGGATGCTATAATTGGCGCGTAGCTTGCCTTTCTTTTTAGAAGGCCCCCTGTCATACCGGCACCAACGCACATCCCCCCGCTTCCGTCTGTGTGGTGAATCTATTCTTCCAGTGCGCACTTTCTGTCCGGTGTTACTGCAGCGAGGCCTCCTGAGATGGGACGCTGTGCTTGCCAGAGCCACTATCGCTTCGCCAGGAGTGAATGCTCTATGGATGCTGAGCGCCGACCACCTGACGGACCTAAGCAAGTACATCAACGAAGAACTGTGGGAGAAGGGCCAGCTGCCGTCGGCTTGGAAACACGCGAACATCATCACTATCCCTAAGGCAGGAAAGCACTATAGAGAGTCTCCGTCCAATCTCCCTCACTACTTTGCAGGGAAAGGTCTGTGAACGAGTAATTCATCTGAGGCGTCAAAATGACATAGACGAAAACAACCTATGTCCTTCCTGCATGCTGCGCTTCCGCAAGAGACTCTGCATCCAGGATGTCTTCCTCCCTATCAAAGAAGTCATAAATACCATCCCCAAACACGGCGAAAACATCCTACTCGCAATAGACTTGAAAGCAGCATTCGACAATTTAGGCCACCACACAATATTACAAGAATTAATCAATATCAACTGCGGGGAGAAAATCTTCAACTATGTGAAGGCATTCCCTTCAGATCGCACATCCACCATAGGAATTGGAGAGATCCGATCACCAATGGTACCCATGCACAAGAAAGGCACGCCGCAGGGCTGTAAAGCCACTCAAATGCTGTTCAACACAGGAATGCTCAACTTAACCAAAAAGCTCTTAACCCGCGAAGATATCGGCTTCACCTTCTACGCGGACAATATCGCCATATGGGCTACACAGGGATCCTTGGCGTAGAAGGAAGAAGCTCTGCAAGCAGTTATAGGTATACGGTCGAAGAATTTGCCGAAGAGGCAGGTCTTCATTGCTCCCCGAAGAAATCCGAACTTATCAGGCTACAAAGGAAAAATAAGTCCCTAGGAGAGATTCAAATCTACCTACGAAGCAAGAAAATTCAGGAAAAAGAAAAGATCAGAGTTTTGTGGCTGTGGTTACAAAGCAATCTGAGAGAAGATCATGCAGTCAAAACTCTCAAGGCCACGGGCAACCAAATATCAAGATTGATTAGAAGGGTAACCTGGCATTGAAAAGGAATGAGGGAGGAAAACACCCTCCGCCTAGTCCAAGCCCTATAGTCGTAAGCAGGATTACCTACGATTGCAATCAAGAGATAAGAATCGTTGATAGGAGGGCCATTATTGATGCCATAAGGGGAGACTATAACACTGACCTGAACATCCTGCCAACGACATCAACGGAACGTCTTTTGGCACTCGGGGTACACAACACCTTCGAGGAGCTCAGGGAGGCGGTTCTGGAGGGTAAAAAAAACCCCTAACCACAACACAAGCAGGTAGAGATATTCGGACCAAACTGGGGCTATGGCAGGCACTACGAACTAGTGAGAGCAAGTCCAAAATTTCGACACCTGCAAGAGAAAATATCTATGTAAACCCGATACCCAGACACATGCACTGTTATAAATCGGGTAGCATGGCCGGTTGGGTCGATGCAGAGTAGCGTTGTTCGGCCGGAGAAAGGGTGAGGAAAGATGGAAACTGACATTTGGGGAATGAAGACACAAACAGGTTTACTGCACTTAGGGAAACTTATTCAAATATATTACGAAAGAAAGAACCAACAGTCAAGAATTAAAAGTTCCTAGTGTCGAGCGACGGGATGAGCCTGTCGCCAAGGCCCAGAGCCACTGGATGAGCCATCTCGCTAAGGCCCAGAGCGATCGTTCGTACTCAGGACGCTAGTTAAATACACTGAGGCTTCGCCTCTTTCACCACACAAGACACAGGTCGGAAGAGTTGCCGACCGCACGTAGCCCGCAGAGCCCCGTGGGATTGGGAGAGGAGGATTCGGAGGTCCGCTGCTACTTCATCCGAAGCTGTCAATCACGGCCCGCTTCCCCCTCCAACTGTACACCTTCGGCCGCGTCTTGCGAGGAACTGCAGACGAAGGAAAGGTAATCTCCCCCTCTTCGTGTGCGTGGGAAAGATGGCAGCGGCTGCTTCCCTGGGAGGCACATTTTTTTCGCAGGGGTCCTCGTGGGTCAACGGTCTGTCGAAATTTCCGCTTCCACGTGGTCATCCTGGTCGTTGAATTTTCGCTTTAATCGCTGCCGGGCGATGAATCTTCGTTTTAATCGCCAGTGTGGATCCCGTTCATAACGGCACTACGAGCGGCAGAGTCAAAGCACTGGCAAAAAAAAAACTATCAAATCAGCTTGGCCACACCGCCGCTGTCACCGGCCTCCCCCGCGCCAAATTTCCAGCTGTCGAGTGTGCAACTCCTCACGACGTCGACGCTCCTCTGCTTCGATTTCTGCACACTGTGACCGATGACGTGCTTTTTTTCTCTCTCATTTTCCCCATTCACTGTATCGTTCGTCAAGGTAACGGCCATCGATAATTTCAAGGGGCCACACCGCTGAAAACACCCGTAGTGTGTTTTTTTCTTCATCTCCTTCATAGCTGCACGAAACGAGAGGAAAGGGGGGAAAGAGCGAAAGGCTAACATGCAACGGACCGTATATCGTTATGCCGGTGTAAGGTCACATGTCCCCGAAAGTCGTGCATGCCAATAGCTTTCAGGGCGCTTGGAAAAAAAAATTAGGGGCACAATTAAGCTCCGCCTTATGGGTATGACGCGACAGCGTTAATGGCTCCCTCCAGCTGCCTGGGACCCTCTTTGCATATCGCTTCGCAGGCTGAAGCCACTATACATTTTACAAAGCAGTTTTGGCACTTTTTCCTGCTTTTTTTTTCTTTCTACAATTCCACAGCACTTGAGGGTAGGTAGAATAAATAAATATCTAAGGAGCACCATTCACATCAAACTGCTTGTGCAAATTGTGCACATTCTTTTTCTTTCTGCCAGGAGAGTCCCCGGTTCGTGGTATCACTGGTGGTGCACGGTCGGACCGGCTCGGACCCGTCCATCTTGGACATTGTTGAGGCCAACCCATTCAAGCACCTCGTCTACCTCTCACTCAAGCTGTCTCGTGCACCAGACGCGGTCATCCGCAAGCATTTGACGACAACCATGCACCTGCTCAAGGTATGGGCTTGGAAGCCATGCATCTTTTGGATTTGTCTGCAAAGCTATAGTTGCGTGCATGGGCTCCTGCATCGCGCCCATTCCTAGTTAACGTATTCTTACTCATTTGTCTCTAGTTTGCCTCTTGCCTCCTGAGCAAACTCTTCTTTATTGGGGAAATATGTACCTTAAAAGAAAGAACACGCGATGGCAGAGATTGTAGTGACAATAATTTGCATGCCTCGCTGTTATTGGAATGAGAATGGCCATGACACTGTTGACTGCACTGTATTTAAACACAACTTGGAACATTCTTGATAGTACATTTACATTGTCCAAGGCAGTTCCAGACATTGCAGGAGTGGTCACGCTTGACAACTGTTCTGAAACGATCTAAGCACGTCTAGTGAGCCTGCGCAAAATAGTGGACCCCACGTGATGAACAGAAAATGACTGTGTTGCATGCGAATGGCAGTAAACAAATTACCACTTGAATTAAAGTGAAACAGAACTCATCGCATTATTACGCGGCTTGCGCCCTTCGAAACCAGTGTACTGTGGTGGAATTTTTCTTTTTGGACATCTGGGGCTAAACCACTGCACCAAGCACATTCCATTAAGAACCACTCCAATGCCCTCAATGTCATCATCAATGTCCGGAGCTTGAATCGAATTATGGAAAAAAATATTGAATTTTTGTGCAAAAGCACTACTTAACAGGGTCAAACCCAATGAAGAATCTTGTGTGAAGCCTCAGAATAATATGGGTAATTGGGTTAGATTGGAGGAGCGTTGCACAAGCTGCAAACAATGGGAGGAAGCTCAGGTAAGTTCAGAGGAGCGTCACGCCAGCTGTAGCCAATGGGATGAGGGCGTAGCGCCAGCTGCCGCCGAGTGGAGAGATGGTGTGACGATGAAGAGCGAGAAGCGTGGTTTCGCGCACGGGCAGATGCCCGAAGGAAGAGGCGAAGAATGAACTCATGTTTTCACACGTCTACTCAGTTTAACTAAGTTAAAACCCTACCAATTTTTTAACTCCACATTTTCTGGGAATAAATATATCTTTTCCGCTGAACAAACTGCAACAAAGCCTGCATCTCTCTTAAAGTTTTTCTTTTGAGCTGTGGACGCTGGCTGGTATTTTACCCTTGCGATCCTCCCCCATTCAATGACGAAAACAGAAGGCTCGAGGCGGCACTGAGGAGCTCTGAGGCGAACTTCCACGCACGCCTGCACCAGTACCAAGAGGTGACGACGGAACGGTCACGGGAGCTGGAGCATATCCGCTCCCTCCATGCCTCCCAGCTGGCTTCGCTGCGGGAGCTGCACGAGCGGGAGCTCACAGCCGAGAGGGAGCAGCACGAGCGGGAGCTCACGATCGAGAGGGAACAGCACAAATGGGAGCTCACGGCCGAGAGGGAGCACCACAAGCACGAACTGGCAGCCGAGAAGGAGAGTGCACGCAAGGTTAGCAAACCAACAAAAGGGGGGCTAGTCATTAAAATTAGCAGCGTAAAAACAGGCAGGCGCAGAAGCAAGGCATAAAAAAAGACAAAGGTAGGTGCTGACTAGCAGCTGAAGTTTATTCTACAGTCGAGCCCGCTTATAATGAACATGAGCGTCACGCGGCATCCGTTCGTTATATTCCGAAGTTTGTAGTAAGTGGCACAGCTTTAAAGAGAGTTGCTTGTCAAAAAACAATTTTTTTTCTTTGCAAGAAAGTCCGTGATGGACGTCTGTTTTTGCAGCGCAGATGCGATGAGTGAGGTTTCTAGTTTATTTAAAGGAGAAGCGTGCTCTTCGCCGAGGCACTTGGCATAGACAAGTTGTCTGAGGCCCTCTATGTAGGCCATTGCTACGGGCGCGCTTATGGACGCTGGCTCCGAAGTTTCATCCTCATCCGATTCCTCCGCGTCACTCTCGTTCGCACTTCAGAAACAATGTCCTCGCTTGTGCACGGTTCCGCGGTGCCGGCGTTGTCAGCAACAGAAATAAAATCATTCCAACCGACGTCATGACTCCCCATGTTGGAGTCGACAATGCGCTGCCACAAATCGCCGCCGGGCTGGTCATCTTCTGAAGCATCAGGCTCGGCATCAGACACTCGACGAAGCCGGCCTTGCAGAAACATTTCCGCTCGCCAGTGGCCGTCACCTCCGTCCAGGCCGCTTGCGTCATCTCTACCGCTGAATACAATGGAAATGGGCACGGTGTTCCCGTCCGGCATCCCGAATAACAACCAGGGCCCGAGATTTGAAAGAAGCCAACAAAACGTCCGCACCACAACAAGAGGGACCAAAAAAAGATATCTTTTTTTCCCTGCGGGTATTTTTCCTGTAGACGCAGCATCTTCTAAAATCACGATCCGTTTGAAGGCTTTTGCGCCATTCCGCTTACACGGCCAAATAATTTTCTATGCTTGAGACGCTGTTCAATCCATTTCTGGTCTTGACGAAGATGCTCAATAATGCTTTCTATGCTCCTCTTCTAAAAGCTCCCATTCTCTCCTTGCTTCTAGACATTCCTTGCTATCGCTTAATCTTTTATGAAGGGCTGAACCAGCGCTGGTGGAAAGTCAAAATGGTAGCAATGCGAGGGCACTGTTCGATGGCATAGCTGCACAGATTTTTGTTGGCTTGTTTGTTTATTTTTTCATACAGCCTCGAATGAAGCTATGGGGGAAGGAAATAAAAAATGTGGAAACAAATCAAAACAATTCACGGAATCTGAGATACAGTTGAATCTTAATGTAATGAAGGGGCCCGGTGATTACTTCACGAAAGCCGTAGCTTCGTTATAGCCCGCATTGACTGAGCTTGCAAGGGAAATCGTCATTCCTTCGTTATATCCATTACTTCGTTATAAACCGTTTCGTTATAACGAGGTCCGACTATAATACGGAAGCACTAATAAACGCACAACAAAAAGATGGCAGGTACAAATAGCAGAATCGAAAAAAACCCTTCATAGGCAGAGCATGAGTAGGGCCAGAGCGGGATTTCCAAACTTCTTTAGAGCACAAAAAAAAAACTATCTGAACAAGTGATTGCAAGGACTTAAGGTTGATGTTCAGTGCGTGATAGGCTCCTAATTGTGATGGTCTATAGAGGTTTCCAAATGACTCGGATCACGTAAGGTTTATTAATGTGTGCAAAAAGTTTGGACGTTCAATGCAAACTCGTAAGTAAAGTGAGTCAGCCTCAGATCAGACAGATGAGAGACCAATGAATTAATGTTTATTAAGAGAGGATTTGCAAACATAAACGGCATTAGTGGATAGCACGCAATGCAATTACGTCTGAAACGTTCTGAAAGAAGTGTATTGCTCATTTTTGCTCTAGAGTCAATCTGCCAATGTCTAGTATGCCAGCCTTCAGCGCCGTATTGAACTGCTCGGCAAATTCCACGATGAACCGGACACGACGGTGTACTCTTTGGTGAGGCTGACTTGCAGAAGAAACAACAAAGCACGACAGCGATGTTGGAGACGCGAGATATATCCTCGTCCACTGTTACATGTTTCTGCAAAAATAATGGGCTGCATGGTTTTCCTGCTTAGCGTTTTTTTGTTTGTTTTTCATGGTTGGCTGTTTACAAAACACCGTAAGAAATTATGAGGCACCCATTCAGACGAAGAAAAGCAGACGTTTGTCAGAAGCAAAATTACGCTTTATGCTCAAATTTATCCTGTGAACAGATACATGCGTAATTGCAAGTTTTAATATTTCTGAAAATTCGTGCCTTAAAATATTTCAGATTCTGCAACAAAACTAAATTCATAGTTGTGTAAACTATGATCGGATGGGGGGCTTAAAGTGGATGACGCCGCAACTTCAGAGGACTTAATGAATTTCTTCTTAGGTTACGAGAATTTTGCGATATTCTGGCGCATGAAATAATGCCACATATGAGTGAGTTTATTCAGAACGAAAGGTCCTAGGCCACTGGCTGGCAGGCACGTAAAATGTAACTGAAAGTGTGAGCTTCTTCCATTTCAAATGACCTGGCATGTGGATTTCAAAATAATTTTGTACTTTGCTTTCGTTGCAAGGCTATGGTTTATTAAAAATATATTCACAATTTCAGAGCAATTATTTCTGAGTTTTCGTAGAAAGTGTTGCGGTCAAAATTAACCAATTGCTACTGTACTCAGATACAACTCAAGAACGTAGCTGCCAATTGCACTGGAAGGAGGCACTCCGAGTATTGGTGTGGACCTATTTTCATGCCGTAGTGATCGACCACCTTGAAGTCTACGTCATTACAAGATATATACATCGCAAGGGTAGTTTGTGAGCAATATAAATGTAATACCCCTGTCGCACGGACACTGTAAAGGTACTTTGAACTAATGCTCCATTACTCTAAGGACGAACGCGCGCCGCCACACGGACGCGCCAAAGGACACCTAGCTCAAAGGAGCTTCGAAACAAAGCAGCTCGAGTTCGTCCTTCCAGGCTTCAAGGGAGTACTCTCTCTCCCAGCGAGTTAACAGCATAAATAAATTGAGAAAAGCAACGTTCAATTTTCATTTTATAAATTCACTTCATAAGATTAGTGGTGTTTTAAAATATAAGATCATTTGTTTTGTGGCAATATCACCACTCTATACTCTCGTTCCAAATATACGAGCGTCACGGTAAATATGCCGCCATGTCGGCCATGTTGTTTGTTGTTTGTAGCGAGTAGCGACGGAGAGCAGCTCGTCACATCTGCGGTGCTGTTGCCACTAGACTCAGGTCGCCACTGCTCGCCCACGATTATCGCACATCGAGACTGCACTGCTCTTTTTTTTTTAATACAGTTTCGTGCTTGTTTTTTGTGTGTGTGTGTGCGTTGACAAAATGAGTGGCGGTGAACCTGCGGCGTCTGGCAGTGCCAAACCGATAAAACCGCGCGCCACGTGGACCGAACGGGAGACTTGGGCTCTCATCGCGATATGGGAAGAGCATTTAGATAGCCTCAGGGCAGAGAAGAGAAACGCCAAAGTATATGAGGCCATCGCGCAAGGCCTCGCCCGATGCGGGATTAATAAATCACGCAAACAAGTGCAATCGAAGATTGACAACCTCACCCAAGCATACAGGTAAGTCATTTGTTGGTCTAGACTTTGGTGTTCCGGGCTGGTTGCTAGTGCGTTTACAGGAATCAATGCGGAGGTGCTGCACGGTTTCGTGAAAGTTTGCGGAGTGAGTTCACAAAGGATTGAGGCGCATTGTAGTCGCCGAGAAGTGGGGATGAAAGGTTTTATTGGAAGCGGCATCACAGTCAGTTATAAATGAATGTGCAACTGCATTTAATGTCCTGACCTCCAACCCGATAGCTATATTACGCTGCTCTTCCGAGATTGCCTTTTCACCGTAAACAATTACTTTTTGTACCTAGATCTTTTTGCATGCAGCGATCTCTTACCACTCACCATTTCCTGCTTATTCTGGCGCTTATGTGCAAATAACAAATGACTTAAACTGTTTCAGGAACTGTGCCAAACAAAGGACAACGGGCTCAGCGCCAGTTGCATGGATTTATTTCTCAGAAATTCACAGGTTTCTGGGCAGCCTGCCAGCCAATGACCATTCATTGGTTGAAGAGAGTATGACAGTACAACAGGTGGGCAGCAGTTTTTTTCGGCACTGCATTAATGCTTGCAATTAATAACCCAAGTGAACGAAAATGCAGTCCATGCCACTACACTCACTTTTACATCAAACCTTGCGCACATTATTGGTTGTATAGCAGCACAGAAATGACACGATATATTAATAGGCACAGAGCACTTCCATGGTCTCCTACATACATTTCCAGACTCATACATTCACTGCTTTCTCCAAAAATGAAATTCTTCATTAATGCAAGGAATTCCGCATGTGGATGTGAACTTGTTCACTGCTGAAAATGTTATACGATTACTGTTCCATACAAAAGGCTGTTTGTATGCTACGGTACAGTGCAATAATTTTTAATTGCAATTCAGTGCAACTCCTGAGACGAAAGTCATTTTTTGAAGAAGTCTGCACAAAAGTGGTTACGTCGAGAACGCTTTGCTGCTTTCATTGCTACCAATACATGGAATATGACAAGCACATGTTAATTCTCTCACATTCGTTTTTTCAGCTCATCGCCTGCATGGAAGCCCGCACAAGCCCCTCTAGGAGCACAACTGAGGATTGGGATGCCCCAGTTTCACCGCATACACCTGCCTCTTGCGCAGCTGTATGCGAGGACAATGCTGAAAATCAGGAGCCAGCAAGCAACCAGAGGCAGCGCTCACGCAAGAGGAAAGCTTATAGCTCAAGCTTCCAGCAGCAGCTGCTTGAAGAGCAACGCCAGCTTCTAATTGCGCTGGCAGCTGCCTCAGAGAACGTCACGTGAATGCACAAGAAAAGCTTGTATATTTAATGGGAAAGTTTTTTAATAAAGCTTAGAAGGAGTAGGCGCACCTATTGTTTGCACGCTTTATTTTTGTTCTTTCAAATGATGCTTTAAGCATTACATAGATCACCCCGTGGTATTTGCCTACAACTGCTAAATCATTTATAATTCAATTTCTTCTTGACACTGTTTCGGTTTCATCAACCGAACAATGGCTGCGATGTGCAGTTTGTGTTTAGGCCACGTGATGCATGAAAAAACTGCAATATAACTGCTGCTACGTAGTTTGTCATTATTCCCGTTCTTGACGAATGCTGGTCAAATGTTCTAATGAATTGTAACTGTGTATCAGCGATTATATCGCACTTTTTTTTTCTGCCCCGTGACTTACCATACACACATCACAGCCATCGCTCGGTTGATGAAATCGAAACAGCATCAAGTTCAAATTGAATTTAAAGTTATTTAGCAGCAGAAGGCAATAAGCCACACCATGACAGATGTATTGAAATGTATAACCCATCATATGAAAGAGAACATGCGAATAAAGTTAGGTGCATATAGTCTTTGTTTCCATTAACAGTATTCAAGTCGTGTAGTACATATTCTAGGACTCGAATGACACTGTAGACAAAGTACAAATTGGACCTCAATGTGCAGTACACATGGATTTGCAGCCTGAATCGGCAGCAATTCACAAAACACCGCAATGTGCCACGACAAAGGAAAAATTACAAAATCATGACCCACAGCACCAGCAACATGCTTTAGAACAAACTTGTGTTGCCCAGCCTCTGCTCTTCACAGCCTATGTTAAGCAGACACTGAGTACAAATGAGTTAAAAAAGCTTTGGGACAAAGGAACATGAAACATTAATACTAAACGTGCGTGTTGTTTAGCCCAACTCTCCATTAGTAGGTCTATTATTAGGCACTAGGCAGAGAGATTAATTGAAAATCCCTTATTATGAGATGAAGGCATAAGGCCACTGTGGGGGCAAATGGGCATAGGATAAAAATCTGTTGAAGACTACATTATTCAAACAACACAAAGAATGACACATTCTTTCCGCAGACATGTGTACCAAAACAAATATTTCTAGTGTTGTTCAAACTGCCGGTAGCACTCGACAAGTGCTTCCATAACATCTGCACCATTTGCAGTTACATCAGAGGAATGTGCAGGCTGCACATGCACAGCGTCATCAATTTCTACCTCGTGCAACCACTGTTGTGCCACAGAGTCATTAAAATGCTCACAAATATTGTGGAGCACGCAACACGCCCTTATTATTTGTGCCACATTCTTGACGTTGGCATCCATTCTTTTTGAAATGAGCCTGAACCTTGCTTTAAGCCTCCCAAATGTGTTTTCCACAACCCTTCTGCACTTGGACAGGTGGTAGTTGTAGCTCCTGTGCCCATCGCAAGTATCCAGGCTTCTGAATGGCTTCACTAAGTTTGGTGTCAGTGGAAATGCTTGATCACACAGGATCAAGGGTAGCACAATCACTCTGTTGATGGTGGCAGTTGGCGCACTGAATATCGGTGACTCAACCATCGTGGCCAACGTGGAGTTCTGGTATACATATAAGTCATGGCACCGCCCCGGTGAACAAGCGCTCACGAACCGGAAATAGTACTTGTGGTCAACAAGGGCCAGTAGAATGACACTGTACCTGCAAAGCACAATATTTCATGACCATACAACAAACTGCATTCAGAAAGAGTCATCAAATATGTACTCTCATGAGGACAGCAATGAAGGAGGAATATTATAAAAAGAAGAAACACGATGCGCACACATGGAGTGCTTCAAATTGCTTGCTAATGTCACAAGATGCATTCCTGCCTTTGTTTCATATGCTTCCACATCAGCAGTTCATACGTTTGTTCTATCCTATATTGACCATCAAACAATTACCTCAATACATACGCTTAGAAAACTCACATTTACAATGGGTATATATTGTTTTACAGATGAAGAGCACAATATATGTAACTATGAAAAGATGGACATTTCATTTACAACTGCTATGAGTTTTTTTTTACAAGTGGCAATGAGCATAGTATGTGAGAAATGAAAACGCGGCGTCTCCAATGTATGACTGCTACAAGTTAATTGTGCTGGTGTCAAGCAGCACAGTACATGCAAATATAGTGGACGTCTCCTGCATGATCCTTTCAATATTATCAGAACTCTTTGACTACTTACCATCCTTTGTAATTATAATAGTCACTGGCATGCTCCTTCGACCCCGCAGGGGGGCGCCGGCAGCTTGCAGGCGTCGCGACGGTGAGTGGCGACACCGCGGGTTCCCGAGCATCCGCAGGAACATCCCCGCAAGGGGATGATGGTGAACAGTGCATTACCACGGACCCGAGCACCCGCGCCTCGCCGTGCGTGGCATCGCCGTGTCCGGGGAAAAGGGGATCCTGGTGGTTGAGCCGATGCCGAGCGTTTGGACCCTTAAGGCCCCTTGGCGGAGGCAACACACCACTTTGGCCCCAGCTTCCTGCAGACGGCACCTCCGGCCTGACCCGACCGGGGGGAATCGGCAGTCGCCTTTTCCTATCCTCCTCTCCATCTTTCACTTTCCTATCTCTGTCTCACAACTCTCCTATATCCTACTCGCTTTTTGGTTTTTCCTTTTTTCCTATCGGCGAGGGTTAACCTTGCGTGACCAACTACCCTGAGTTGCGTCATATTTGGTTATAGTTGAGGTGTACAGCTGGCGTGGGCAGGACTTGCTATCAAGTTCCTGTCCCGTCCTCTTGTTGGACTCCGTGGTGGGTGGCTGGCACCATGACCGAAAAACAATTTTTTTATGGCTCCCCAACTTTCAAAACCTGATCGCTCTCTCAAAAGAGGGCGGAACGAGGCAGACAACTTCTTTTAAAAAAGAAAAGTAACTTTCCCCAAATATCATGTGATCCACAGTGAACAACAAGATAAACAGGCAAGAATAATATCCCCCTTCCTTGTGTCAAAGTGCTTGACTGAAACCTTAGGCATTGGCTATAAGCTGTCAAAAATGGCCAGCGGCGACTTATTGCTCGAACTGTGTGACAATGTCCAACAATCTAAGCTCTCCAACCTAACGTCCATAGGGGAAGTCCCGGTCTCCATGACTCCTCATCGCTCACTTAACACTGTCCGAGGCGTAATATGGGAAAATGATTTTCTTCACATAACTGCAAAAAGAAATGCTCGAAGGGCTCATCGACCAAGACGTCATAGATGTCCACCGAATCAAAATCCGGAAGGACAACAAGGAAATAGACACAAAACACATGATCCTGACGTTCAACACCAGCACCCTGCCCGACACAATCGACGTGGGATATTTGAAAATCAATGTAAGACCATACATACCAAACCCTCGCAGATGTTTCAACTGCCAAAGGTTCGGGCACGGCTCACAGAGCTGCCGCGGTCGCAAAACGTGCGCAAAATGTGCCTCGAACGATCACCAGTCTGATGTATGTGACGCAGCCCTGTGCTGTGCAAACTGTGAAGGAGAACATGCTGCATACTCCAGGGCGTGTCTGTCCTGGAAGAAAGAAAAAGAGATAATCACCATAAAGACAAAAGAAAACATTTCTTTTAAAGAAGCGAGAAGGCGTTTTGCGCTTACAAACACATTCTCCTTCACAGCAAAACAAAACTTCGCTGATGTGGTGCGCAGGGGCGTAGCACCACACAGCACTCCGGCACCTGCCAAGGCCGCTCCCACCGAGCCGATGGCAGGGCCATCCATGCCCCAGGCAGGGTCAGCGAAAGCTGCCCTGTCATTGCCAAAGCAGGGACCGCCGGTCCATGGGTCGGCATCCCGCAGGACCTGCCCCCGTCGGGAGAAACCTGAAACTAACACAACCGCGACTGCGCGGTCCTCCAGCACCTCTGTTGAGGTGATGGATACAACACCCACTCCGCATCCATTACAGCGGCGGAACAGCTCTCTTGAGCGAAAAAAAGACAGGCCCCTCATAACGGGCCCACCACATAAGTAAATCCCCTTTCATTTTCTCTCAAAAACACAAGCATAGCTTTTTTAATTCAATGGAATTGCAGAGGACATATGCGGAATTATAGTGTCAGAACACATATTTTAGGGCCAATGTTACCCATAGTTTTATGTCTTCAGGAGACCAATCTTGGTCCACAACATGTGCATATCCTGAAACATTATCAAACTTTTAGACGCGATCGCGAGCAGGCAAATCGACTCTCAGGAGGCGTCGCAATTGTCGTCCAAAGCGGCGTCCCTGCTCGAGAAATCAAGCTCAATACAAAACTTGAGGCGGTTGCAGTCAGCATCGTCAGCTATAAAACACTAACAATCTGTTCCGTATACATTCCTCCACATTTTACATTAACAGTCCATGATCTAGAAGAATTGATAGATGAACTTCCAGAGCCATATCTGGTAGGTGGGGATTTTAACGCTCACTCCCTTTTTGGGGAAGCGAGCGCTGCGACTCTAGGGGGCAAACAATCGAAGATTTTATCCTCTCAAATAACATCTGTCTTTTAAATACAGGAAAAGCAACTTATTGTTGCTCAAGCTCGGCAAAAATGAGCTTTCTCGATTTAGCTTTCGCATCACCATCGCTTTTTAACGATTTTAAATGGGATGTTTTAAATGACCCTCTGGGTAGTGATCACCTACCTATTATCATCAGCCTTTCATCGTCTACTGCAGTCATCCCCACAAGACCACGGCGCTGGAAACTTCACCTCGCCGACTGGTCACTTTTTACAGCAAGTGCCACACTAGAAAAAGAATTTTGTGAAGATCTCAGCATAGACGAAATTAATGGAAAGTTTACTACATGCATAATATCGGCCGCTACACTAGCCATACCACAAACAACAGGACTCGTACACAAAAAACATAAAGTATGGTGGACACAAGAATGCACATTGGCAAAAAAACAACAAAATAAAGCTTGGGGCTCTCTGCGTCGGTATCCCACAGCGGAGAACTTGATTGCCTTTAAGAGGGCCAAGGCCAGAGCGCGATTCGTTCGGAGAAATGCCGAGAAATCCTCGTGGCAGAAATATGTGTCCTCAATAAACAGCTCAATAACCTCAAAAAAAAATGAGGGAAAAGGTTCGAAGATTCAGTAGTGACCATACCCCTTTCACACTTCCTCTATTGACTACACCCGGGACACAAATATCATTAGAACAGGCCAACATACTAGGTGAGCATTTTGCTGAAGTTTCCAGTTTGTCCAATTACACAAACACGTTCCAGAAGTACAAAGCAATAGCAGAAAATCAAAAACTTCCATTTGCAGCAGGTATGCACGAGGACTACAATCAACCCATCACACTCCAGGAATTGATTAGGGTATTATCTTCTGGTAAAAAAGACAGCAACATGCCCAGATAATGTGCATTACGCTATGCTTGCCCATCTCTCTGAGGCTGCCGTGCAGGCATTGTTGAAATTCTTTAACAAAATATGGACAACTGGAAATATACCTGAGGAGTGGAAGAAAGCAATAATAGTACCTTTTCTGAAACCCGGAAAGCAACCAACAAGTCCTAACAATTACAGACCGATAGCCCTCACCAGCGCCATCGCTAAATCTTTCGAAAGCATAATAAACATTAGACTGACCTTCACACTTGAATCTCGTCGACTCTTAGATTTACATCAATGTGGATTTAAGGAAGCATGCTCGACCACTGATCACCTTGTCTGCCTAGAAAACACCATCCGGTAGGCGTTCATCCACAAACAGCTCTGTATCGGGATCTTCGATTTGGAGAAGGCCTATGATACCGCGTGGAAGTTCGGCATCCTCCATGACCTAGCAGAGCGAGGGATCCGCGGCAGGATGCTGAACTGCTTGAACGACTTCCTGACTAACCGCACATTCAGAGTCCGTCTGGGAGCAACTCTATCAATGACATTCACCCAAGAGAATGGCGTACCCCAGGGATGCATTTTAAGTACGACACTCTTTATAGTAAAAATGAATTCTTTGGCCAAAGTAATACCTAAGTCCGTAATGTATTCAGTTTATGTAGATGACATACAGACTGTCCTGCGAGAGACAAATACAAATCACACTAAATAAACTGGCTGCTTAGGGAGAGAAAAATAGATTCAAGTTCTCCCCTCAAAAAACGGTAGGTGTTTTGTTCTCATTACGACGAGGCCTACAGGTCGATCCCAATCTGTGCTTGAATTAAACCACACTGCCAGTCAAACAGGAACATAAATTTTTAGGCGTCACTTTTGACAAGAAACTTACATTTCTGTCACTCATTAACAACCTGAAAAAGAAAGCATCCCAAGCCCTCAATGTATTAAAGGTACTCTCGCGAAAACGGTGGGGGTCCGATAGAGCATGCCTATTGCAAATATATCGCTCTTTGGTGCGCTCCAAGCTGGACTAGAGGTGTGTGGTATATGGTTCGGCAAGAGCATCCTACTTGAAACGACTGGACCCTGTTCATAATCTTGGTTTGCGCCTATCAACTGGAGCATATAGAACATCCCCGGTAAATATTCTTTACGTTGAAGCTAATGAGCCCACACTAGAGGATAGAAGAGTCACACTAACATGCACGTACATCCTAAAAACCCGTTCTTTCCCTAAACATCTCTGCTATCCCATTGTTACCAAGTGCCCATCTAGGAGATTATTCAATAATAAACCACATTTTATCAGGTCACTAATAATACGCTTTGAAGATAAATGTGAAGACTTAGCAGTGCTGGACGCCCTACCTAATATTGCACAAAGACATGAATATCTACCACCATGGCACAGCCTTCCTTCGGTGTGTGACTTCACATTGACACACGTAAACAAAGAGAAAATACCACACGAGCACATACTGCAAGAGTTCTTTGCACTACAAGAAAAATATGACACTTACACTGAATTTTACACTGATGGCTCAAAAACAGAAAGTCATGTCGGAAGTGCAGTAATTCAAGGAACAAAGGAAAAAATGATACGATTGCCACAGTATGCATCGGTATTTACTGCGGAGTGTTATGCCATCATTGTAGCTGTAGAACAAATAGTAAAACAAAACATAAAAAATAGCATAATTTACACCGATTCACTGAGTATGCTAAAAGCGCTGCATTCTACAAACGCTGCTGAACCCATAATAGGAAATATCATAGATAACATAGTTAAAATTACAAAGCAAAAACATAACATTATATGGGTCCCTAGTCATGTTGGAATTTTAGGTAATGAGAAAGCAGATGCTTGCGCAGCACAAGCTAGAATTGGCCATATAAAACAAGTTAACATACCACAGAGGGATTTTTCCAAATTACTGCACAGCAAACTCAGGAATAAGTGGCAGGTTGCATGGGACGAACAACAAACTACATTCTATAAAACCTGTTTTGGGAGAATAGAGATCATGTACACATCAGGAGCGTTTCATAGAAGTTATTTTGTGTCTACTACGCATTGGACACACACACCTTACTCACAACTTCTTACTGACAAAAAAAGACAAACCTCTCTGCGAAATGTGTGGCGATGAACTCACGGTAAACCACAATTTAATTGTATGCAAAAAACTGGAACAACATAGGAAAAAATATTTCACAACATTGTACAATGAATACATCCCACTACACCCCATGTTACATTTAGGAGATCAAGCACTGGTTGATTTTTCAAGCATTTTTAAATTTCTCAGAGAAGCCAATGTTTTATACAAACTTTAGATATAAAAAGCGTAACCTTTAACAAAAGCTCTAACCGTGTGTTTGGCGCATCATAGCCTCAGTTGCTTTTGCGCCATTAAAATCAATATAACTAACTAACTAAGCTCCTTCGGTGGCGACACTGCGATGTGACATCCGTCCAGCGCTCTAACGGCTTGCGGGAACCCACACATAGCTTCAAATTCTTTTATGTGAGCACGCATGTGGGCATTTTCACCCACTCGTGTTCCAGCGTAGCCACGACAGTCTCACAGAATTCTCTGTAGAGCTCGTTGACTGTTGACCGCCCAATGCCAAAGACGTCAGCGACAGCTCTGTCCTCTGCGCACGAGCAGAGCTTGTACAAAGCGACTGCGACGCGTTTCTCTACGGGGATGGGCTCACGCATATTTGTGACTTGTCGCTCTATTGCTGGTCGGCAAACATCTACAAGATAGCGAAAACTTGTCTCCGACACGCAAAAAGATTGCCGGAAGTGTCGGCTACCTAAACCAGGCAGCGTGTCTTCAAACCACCGTTCGTTACGGGGGTATGCCCACACTTGCCGCCGCACTGTGCGCCGAGACGAGGCCAGTGCTATAAGCTAGGCGTTATTCGCCAATAGACGCCGCCTTATTTCACGCACCTTTCGCCTTGATAGCGCAAGATCCACGGACGACGACAAAACCACACTCATTGCAAGCGCAATTTCAAATTTGCTCTCGTCGTCGCGTGGATCGTCACTCATTTTGATGGAGACCGCCGAAAACAAGGCACACCAGAAAAACGTGACCGCAAAAACAACGATCGCAGGGGCAAAAGAACCAAAGGGAACAACCGAAGAACGAAGCTGAGCCTGAGCCAGACTGAGCGAGTAGGGCTCAGTGTGGCCAGCACTGTGATGTTATGCTCTGTACTTGGAAAGTCATGTCATTATTGCAGTTAAAATTGCGTTGCTATAACACAATACGGTTATAAAAGTAATTTGCTAAAAAATGTGACATTTCTGTATTTACATCTGCAGTGAGGTTTGCAATTTTAATAACGCTTTTCGCCGATGAGGGCACTAAAAACTTCTTGCGAAGGTCGTTCCGCGACCGTGTAGCACGGACGAACTCCCTTGAAGTATAGTGCTCCTTTGGGAGCGTAAAGGAGCATAAGTTCAAAGTGCCTTTAGAGTGCCCGTGTGACAGGGGTATTAGAGGCACAATCATAGCGCAGCGAAAGCTCCAGCCAGTGTTCACTGCTGTCACTCGATTGGCGATGGCTTTCTATAACCGGTACGAGTCTCTTAGGCCCAGCTGTGTGAGCCACGTGAGAGAGATTAACATTGCATTGTTCCAATAAGTCCCGTTTGAACACACGCACAACATTCCTACTGATGTGATTTCCGGCATACAGTCTTGGAAAGCAGTTCTTTCAAGAATCCAGTGCCACTTGCAAGATGCACGCACAATGGCATCTCCACAACTGCCAGAAGAGCAAGTTTTGCTTGCTACCTCATCGAATTTGCCGTACCGCTAAGTATACAGAGACTCTTGACAAGAACTTAACACCAGGGCGCGCTAATATACACAGAAAGCATAGTGAGTGCCAAGCTGAACGTATATCCTGACTTGAAAAAGCTCTTGAAAATGTATATCCTGAAAAAGCTCTGCGATGCATCTAGTTAGCGTATCACAGGTCAGCAGCGGCAGATGCAATTCGAAGGCACCTTGCAGAATTCCCACAGGATATTTCACCCAAGACTAACAGCAATTTGAAAAAAAAAGGGCTTTCTGAGTTACAACAGCGCTTTGCTTTTTTGCATGACATTGTCAGCGGTGCAGTGCATCACAATGCAGCTAAGACATGCTTACAAGAAGGCTGGTTAACTAATTCTCATTAGTTAATTTGTATTTCTAACTCTGACTATTAGGCTTCTTTTTTCCCAGAGGCTTGACGCAAATGATTTCTAATATCTCTAAACACTTCCACGCACATCTTCGTAAGAATTTGCGTATTTTTAGGTCAGCGGGCAACAACTAAGCTCTTCCAGTGATCAGCGAAACGTCGACGGTTTGCTATACAGCTACGGTGACAGTCGCGCAGTGCTGCAAGTATAAACTCGAGGTGACCTCTTGCCAGAGGTGACCGGCTGCAAAAGAGGACCACTTTTGCAAAAAACAAGTACTGTTACTGGATGTTATTAGGCTCCCTTCGAGAGTCCTTCGAGGGCATCCTCTAAGAAAGTATTATTCGTAAATAATACTTTATGCCAGCAGGCACACTGTCGCAATAAAAATAAACAAACTTCCTACCCTGGTTCTTCTCTTTCGCGTAATGCCTGTTTTCTTCCTCGTTTTATTGTAGTGAAGTTTATATATCGGCTACGCACAACTGCGTAAAACCGATCTGGACAGAAAAAAAAGCAAACGATTTTGAGAAGCAGTAATTTGCTCATGGTGAATTTTTTATTTTATTTAGATCATACTGTTAGCCTCGTCAAAGGCTGTTACAGGAAAGTGCAAAATTGACAAGCAAAAAGCACAGGAATATACGAATGTAGGTGCAGGAATTTAGCAAAATAAATAAAGAAAAGACATTGCCACCGCAAAACAAGACAGCGTTTCGAGTGCCAAGGCCAAAGTATATTCAAGGGAGGATTTATCTTTGAAATAAAAGGGTACAATGCCACAATTGCGCGAGGAAAATTGAGAATAAAAAGAGGTGTTTCTGGCAAAGGTTCAAACAACAAAAATTACACTAATGAAAATGCTGGGAGAAATAATACATGACAAAGGTCAAGAAGGATGAGCGGTACTTAGACTCGGTAGAAATTCATTTACTGACGGGCTCCTGATTGTATCACTTCTTAGTGAGTTCCATTCCCTGACTGCTTGCGGGAAATAATATCTAAATGTGTCGCGACCGAATCTAAATTCAGTTAAATTTTTAGAATGACTTCTGCGTGTGTTTCTTGTTAATGACTGGGATAGGTGTTGAATTACGCCTAATTTCAGGGCTCCACTCGAAAGTAGGTAAAGAAACTTCAGGCGTGAAAAACAGCGGCTACTGATAGTGGGAAGACAAGCTTGATGAAGCGATGGTAGGCAAGAACTGTACGTCAAAACGCTCGAATATGTGCAAAAGGCCCGGTAAGTACCGAACTAAACGGGTAACATATTAAATAGTGGGTTACCGATATTTCTAGTTAGTGTGTCTTCGGTGAGCTCTTGTTAACTGGGCCTTTCAAGGATAGTAATCTGTAACGGTTCTTTTGGCTCTTCTACCATTGGTATATGGTGAGGACTTGTGACGTCATGATTCACAGCTAAGCAACCAACCTCACTGGACTGTTCCTGTATTGGAGGCGGATCTGGCCAATGCCGAAGAAGCGAGCGAATGAATCGCGAAAAAGGTCCTCCGCCGAATACGGCGCGAAACGTTATATAGTTCGCTGCAGCCTTCCATTGAAGCTGTTGCTGTTGGGTGTTCGCGCCCGGGCAGAACAAAAAATTCGAACTGCTTTTTATTATTATTTCAAGCAGGAAACGCTTTCAGGCCCTGTAGTCTGCATAATCAAGTGACCTTAGTCTGGAAACCTTGCCGAACCTGAAAGCACCGAGGGAGCCCATGAGCGTTGCCTCTATCCAAGAACACAAGCAAGCGAATCAGCAGCCAAAGGGTCTAACCAATTTAGACGAGTGCGGCAACGGCCATCGATGAGCTCCTTCTTCAATGCACTACACCTTTCATTCCATTCCATCCTTACTTCTCTCGATGACGAGAGCGACTAGAACAGGCGACGAGGAAATATGCATTAGGCGCGAGAAACCTGCATGGTCTGCTATGATGATCAGAAATGTGAATACAGGATTATTAAAGAGACACTTAAGACAATTCGATAGAATTTTCGTTGTTAGTAAAAATCAATTCTGTGCCTCTTTCTAACTACGTTGATGTTTGGCCGGCAGCGAAACAGCCATTTGATGCTGAGAAAATTGCATTTCAATCTCTCCGCCACGGGATGCATACTTGTGGCGTCTACGCCAAAAAGTACTCCGTGATTCCCGTGTAAAAAGAACGCCGAGAAAGGCTAGCCTCTGGGATCGGAGCTAAATCTGTCATACTTGCGAAATCGCTCGGCAATAACGACAAACGGCTTAATTTTTTTTCTCCGTTTCAAGGTTATTAAGGCTTCGGTTTCAGTGAAAGTAATGTTTTATTCGTTAGATTCAAGTAATCAGTCAACATAGGCAAAGTTCAGGTGAACCGTAGGATCCCTTTAAATTCTCATGACATTGTCACGGATTGGAAACTTTAGTATATGTACCACGTATTCCAGCAAGGATTGGTTTGGTTTACGGGATTTAACACCCCGGTGTTCAACCATGAGTTACGAGGCAAGCCGTAGAGGATGGCTCGGATGTATTTCGACCAAATGGGGTTCGCTAACGTCTTACGCTGCCTTCGCACAGCACACGGGCGTATTTACATTTCGTCTCCACCGAAATATGGCCGCGGTGGCTGGGATTCTATCCCGCTACCTTGGACGCAGCAGCAGGACACCATATGCGCTGAGCCACAGCGGTAGATGTGACGGAGAACTTTTAGTCATCCTTAAAAATATAGCATGTGAGATAAAAGAGCATGCTTCTTCGGAATATTAATGTCATTGGAACGGAAAGCTGAGCGATTTAAAGTTCCCGGATTGAATGTTTTGTTATTAGAGTTTCTAAGAGAGACGGGACACATAAGTGCATAGGACAAGCGCTGTTGTAACAACTGGCTCTCGCTTCGCAAAAGGGTCGTTCTTTTTTATCGTCACATCCACATGCGATCGAAAAACCAAGACAGATAAATCTAAGTACCACCGGCATACCATGTCTGAGATGATATATCTCATTATTCCAGAGATTCGCTGCTTATGCAGTGATCAGCCTCTTTCCTGGTAGACAACGCTTCTCGTATGTCTCTGAAATTGCGTGTCTGGCTTAACAAGAACTCGCGTGTTTTCTGGGGGCTGGATAAGAACCACAGCATTTGGAGGAATTAGCCAGAAAGCCAGAAGTCATAGGACCGATAAGCTATGCTTAGAACCGTTCGGACACCGCGTAACGTACGAACTGGGCCTCTTGAAGGTAGAGGATCCTTGAGTCTCATCATCTCCCCATTGTGGGGTTGCCACGTCAGGATCCTCTCCCCCAATGGTGCTTTCGCATGGCTACACAGGCTTCCAACTCTGGATCTTGAAGTCCCCACAGACTCTTGTGTTCGCTGCGATGTTCGCTGCGGTGTTCGCGAAATTTTTTCAAGCTTATACCATAAAGGAACAGCACGAAAGGAATGAGGAGACAAGAAATACGACCAGCACTTCGTCATCTTGTGTCCTCTTTGCTTTACCACTGTTTCGTGATGGGTAGTAACCGGTAACCACACTCGCAGTCGTCAGTCCTACTTCTTCCGAGTACTGCAACGGGCTGCCCATCATCTCTATCATGCACGGTAATGAGCGACTGAGTGACAGACGTATACGCTGCGACGCTGTGGCGTCAGAGTAGATCCAACGTCGAACGGCGCGAAAGCGGCCCACCTTCTCTACAGTCGAACGCAACTCAAGACCGAAATGCAGCTTCACCTCAAAGATTGCCCTCCAGGGAAAGGCGTCGATCGATTATCATGACGTTGTGGATAAAACATTAATACGTGGTTGATCACGTGTCAACAGCCAGTTCCTGCGGTGTCAAGCTGGCAGGTTCAAGGCGATTAGCAGTGACGTCACGAGAACCGGTCGACGCCATTGGCTGGAGGGTCTCCCTTAAAGAGGCATCCGTAACTTTGTTCTTGAGTTGTATCTGAGTATAATATAGGCAGCGCTTTTGACGCGAATTTTAACGCAATTGAATTTAAAGTATCACACAGATTAGATGAAGCACAAGGCAATCAAATTGGAACAATGCACACCGTCAGTCCCGCTCATACCCAGCAATAATGGACAAAAGCATTTTGTAGTGATAGCTACATTACGGTAGCATTTCGAGTCTTCAGCGTGGCGGCGCTGCCACCTGGTTAGTCACGTGGTGCGGAGCAGCTCCCGGCGGCACCGTGCCGTGACTGACCACGTGATTTGTCACCATGGAGGAAGAAAAAAAACTAGGAGCAAGCGTGACATGAAGCGCTCAGCCTCTTCAAGCCATCCTCCAATCTTACGCCGCTGCCGAGGGTCCTTTTGCGCACTGACTGTGGTGAAATAGCCCCTCCACAGCTACCGGACTGCCAACCAGATTGGATTGCGGGGCTTTTTAGTCTGACGCAATACAGCGAGAGAGCGAAACCGAAATTCGGCTAAGAGCTACCGCTGCCTTGTCACTTGAGGGCCTATTTCCCATGATGCTTTCAATTATATTTTTTATGACTTGGCTTCAAGATTATGACATCACGCCCCCTCCTAGTTTTTTCTCTCTCCATGTTCATCACCTGGTTGGTCACGTGACCACCCACGTGGTGCAGAGCAGCAGTTCCTGCTGGTGGCGCGTCGCGCCGGCGAAACCGCGCTGCCACAGCTGTGCACATGCGCCGTGTCAAGTGGGACGAAGATGGAGAAGGAACGCCCAGCGAAACGGAGCGGCGAAGGAGGGAGTTTGCAATTCAATTGAGCAAGTTCCACTCGGCCAGCTGTAGCTATCGCGTCACTCCAGGTTTAACCAGAGCTAAACCACTGCCAATTTTTTTGAGTCACTCCTTCCTTTGAGTCACTCCCTTCTCTTACGGCGTGGTTCAGGTGTCCAACGATATATGACAGATACTACGCCATTTCCATTACCCAAAAACCAATTATTATTATTAAACCGCTTATGAACGCAATTTTTTTTGTATAATGGAAGATTTCGCTAAAACAAGCAATATGTCCACAAATCACCCTATGGCACTCTTGTATTTTCTGCTTTATTATCGTTTATGCAATGGTCAAGTGTTCCCAATTATTTTTCTACAGCAGCCTTAACTGTTCAATGCGACCGGCAGAAACATTTTTTAAAAACGGACCATTCATTACCTTGAATAATTCCATACGAGTGTCGTACATTTTTCTAATTTTCAAAATATTTGTCCGAAAAATTTATACATTGTTCAACCATTGCTCAATTTAACGCACTCCCATCAGAGATGGTTCACTTATCACTGATCGAAACATTGTAACAACAGCAGAAGGTTCCGCAGCAAATATCAAGCGATGGCATTCCTGGCTATCGCTCACTCGTGAGGCCTTTTTCTCATAATGTTGTGGTTGGCCGCCCGGACACTGATGTGCGTGACAAGTAGCTTGTGTATTTTCATGCGATAGCGTTAAGGGTAGTGTTCTGCAGAAAATCCGGTGTCGTCGGCGTTGTGAGCAAAAAATCTGCGAAGCTGCCACCTAAGTCACGTTACCTTATGGCTTCATCGCAACCTTTGCACTGGACTGTGAGCAAACTGATTATAATGATAGTTCGCGAGAGGTTGCTCGGCAAGAGCAACCTTGGTCGCACAAGCCGTACCGGTGGCCGGTGGCAGCACCTGCCATCGCAGGGAAGTGGCGCATCTCTTAACTGCTGCACCACTGCGCCAGGAGTATTATGAGGACTCCTAGAAATGTATGACTGTACAGTCTAGAATCACCAATTCCGCATGTATGGGCATTAGCTCATTAACGCTGTCGCGTCGTACCCTTAAGAAGGAGCTTTTGTGACCCCTACATTTTTTTTAGCGAATGTTTTACTGCTCCCTTCCGTAGCATGTTCGGCATATGTTTCATATGGCGTTGAACCGAGGATAACCACGTGACATCGCCGAGCCCCAGGTGCGCCGGCTCATCAATCTTCAATTTTCTTCGAAAGCAAAGGAAAGGCGCATAACTGGCCCCCTGGAACAGTGGACACCGCAGTCACACTTTAAAGGGGCTTTGAAACACCTACCGAGGAGAACACAATTCGCTCAGTCACTGCTCTATAGGTTGTCATGAGCACTTCAGCCATATAAAAATTAGCTGCGGTTTAACTACTGCTGAACCTGGTTAGAGAGCGGAAGCTGTGGTGTATCGGGCAAGTAGACGCGGCTTGGCGTATGTAACGTTGAGTGCGTTCATCACGACGGCTAGGCAGCACGCCCACACTGCCACCCTGGCAGGGGGCGGTTAAATTAATGGTACACTGCGAGAGGTTGGTCCCCCAATGAACGCTGCACCCTATTGCTGCAGTGCCGCTCTCTGCCACAACGTTGCCAGTGTTGATGCATGCAGCTCACGTATATCTCTCTCACCACTGCCACGCACCTGAAAGCGCGATTGAGGCGTCCACTGACCAAGTAGTAGGAGTAGAGTTTTTTATTAAAATTATAGTAAACAGAAAAGAAAAGATTTTTGCTAGCCCCGGCATCTTCCATCGATACTGATGCACCTCAGCTGGGGCAGCGGAAATAAAGGATAGCAGGCAGAATGGAGAAATGAAATGAAAGAGGTGAGGGGAAGGGAAGAGACTATAGGGGGAGAAGTAATGTACACAAACTATTTACACAATAAGAAATGTGTCCAGGTTGTGCGCGTGATTAGTTCATGTTGGAGGAATAAAAACACACACGCACAGCACTGTGTTGACTACAACTGGAGTGGGGCGTCCAGTTATTAATCGTTCAAGGTAGAACTCGCGGAGCGTTCGGTCACTGCGTGTAACTACCTGGCGGAGAACAGACGGGACGTCAAGCCCGTGTGTTCGAAGAATGCACAGATGCTCACCAAGGTTCGCTCACTGGTGCGCGCACTGCCCTGCGGCCACAATAGTGTCTTGAGGGAGTCTGGTAGTATGCCCAGCGGCCTATAGGCTGCAAGCATGTCACGACGAGCATCGGCGAACGTGGCATGTGGAAGACTTTGAAGTAATGAGCGCCAGCTGCTTGGTTTACTAGAATTTATATGAATGACATTACAGCGAGGTACCCCTATGGAATTACGAACTTTACGCTTCAATAAACTACCATTATTGGCCGACATCTTCGAATTATAAGTGACGTCACCAATCGATCACCAAATGAATAAATCAGTGACATCACCAATCACCAATTCGATACACTAATGACGCCAGCAATCAATCCCAAATTGGGTTGCTATATCGATTTACTATGGGGGCCGCCATTTTGAATTGCTCCGACAGAAAATTTCACGGCGAAGGGAGGCGGTAGCAGACGCCAAGAAGTCGAGAAACGTGACAAGTAAGAGCTAGCGCTATTAAAAAATGAAAAGCACAAGCAAGGTCAAGGTATTCCCAGGAAAATCACTATTTTTTCAAAGACCGACTACCGTTATCATTTGTCTCAAATGTGGGTGGACACCGGAAACGAGCAGTGAGGGAAGGGATAAAGGAGGGAGTGAAAGGAGAAAGGTGCCGTAGTGGAGGTCTCCGGAATAATTTCGACCACCTGGGTATCTTGACATGCACTGACATCGCACCTCACACGGGTGCCCTTTGCGTTTCGCCTCCATAGAAACGCGGCCGGGTTCCGACTACGGTACTCCGGCCTAGTAGCCACCGCGGCGGAGCATAAAGCGCTGATTATCAACAAGTCATCGAGTGGCGATTATCAACAACACGAGTTGGACAAAACGCCCGTCGCGGTGGCTCAGTGGCTAGGGCGCTCGGCTACTGATCCGAAGTTCCGACCGCGGCGGCTGCGTTTTTATGGAGGCTAAACGCTAAGCCGCCCGTGTTCTTTGCGATGACAGTATACGTTAAAGATCCCCAGGTGGGCGAAATTATTCCGGAGCCACTACGGCACCTCTTTCTCCCTTTCTTCTTTCACTCCCTCCTTAATCCCTTCCCTTACGGCGCGGTTCAGGGGCCCAACGATATACGAGACAGATACTGCGCCATTTCCTTTCCCCGAAAACCAATTATTATTGTTATTAAAACGCCCGACACGACTTCCACCACGCCTGATGGCCCAGTGCCATGTGTCTTGGCAAGTGACTCATTTTCATTAATTTGTCGAGAGGCAGCGGCTGGGCTGGTTGAAGGCTGTAATACATGGAGCGCGACTGCCTGCGGTCATAGAGAGATATCCTCCAGCACTACAGACTGTAGCGAGCAAGGGACCTGCCGGCCGTGAAATATTCAATAATTTCCATCTAAAATGTCAATTTTTCTCGCAAACCAAGATCTCCACTACGGCACCTCTTTCTGCCTTTCTTCTTTCACTCCCTCCTTTATAACTTCCCTTACGGTGTGGTTCGGGTGTCCACCGAAATATGTGAGACAGTTACTGCGCCATTTCCTTTCCTCAAAAACCAATTCCTGTCGCAAACCAAAACCGCGGCGTCCCGGCGCGCGTCTGTGCGAAGACAGGACGCATGTCAGACGCGTCTTTTTTTGGTTGTTGTTTTTGGCGGGCCAATAGCACGCGAGCATGATCACGTGACTCGCCCACGTATGTAGACAGTCCACGAAGGGAGCAGAGAGCGAGCCGCTGCATACAGTTCAGTGGTGCGAGAGCCGGCTGTTCGTGAGCTCAGGCAAGGTGCGTATTGTTATTTTCTGCTTCGCAATATTTTCCCGTGCTTTTATTTCACATCCCTCTGAAGGAGATTTTTAAGTTCCTGGTGTGTTGAGGAATTTGGCAACCAGTTTTTTTTGCCAATTGTTTGAGTCTGTCGTTAGGCCTAATGACGGTTTTCACCCGAGGTGTACATGTACCATGTGATTATCATGCTCCTTTGCAATGCAATTTGGATCTCGATTTTTGCTCACTCACGATGTATTGCCTCTGTATTAGTAAATCCAAACCGATTCCGCGCGTCGGAAGTTCTTTTCGAATGATTTATACGGGCGAAACGGGCTTCTGCATTTCCGGGAGCGTTGTAGAATGCGTTGAGACGCGACTTCGAAAAATCAATTGCACGAGAAAGTGGGTCAATAGCGGATGTTTCAGGAGAAGATATGACCTCCGATTATTGCGGAAATGCATTTTGTAGTTCGACAATCTTTCCCAAGTGTCGGAATTTTTGTTGATCTTGGTGCAGAATGCTTTCAGATCTGCTAAGACTGAGCGTTCGAAGAGTGCACGGAGGCCAAGCTTTGTTGTGGGCATGCTTGCTTAAACGTCGCATTTCTTCTCTGCGTTATCGAGTTGTTTTTAAACCTCGCTGACTGCTTATTGTCACGATGCAGTAACCGAGATGTGCATCTTGCCACTTACGTATAAATATCTTTCTGCGCGTATTAGCTGGGAGAAGTTACTAGAACGAACGCTTGTCAGAAAAAAAAAATGAGCAGTCCATAAAGAATAGTAGTGCGGGAACGTAAGCTGTGTAAGGTTAAGCTGAATTAGATTCGAGTTCTGCTTAGCGTTACGCGGCTTTCAGACTAACGTTCGAGCAACGCGCCGGCATTTGCTGGCCTTGACAAAAAAAAAAAAAAGCCGTGGGCAGCTGTGAATAAGAACGCCCTGATGGCTGGCGTTTGGCAAAAATTGGGGATGTCTTATTGGAATACTTTGCTTAATTTCGTGCCCATTTCTGATTTTGGACGACGAGCTCATCCGACTGCCACGAAAGAAGGGAACTGCGAGTCAGTTTAGCGTTTCCTGAAATTTATAGGCTTTCACAACTTTTTGCTATGTGTGATCTTGGTTGTTTTATGGCCGAAAGCTGCGTTGTGCGTCGACTACAAACCTGGATCGGGATCCGGTTTGGCGTTGTTGCGTTCGAACTACTACTGCACACGCTATCTCCCCCTTGAACGCTGCGTGCCCTTGGCTGGTTGTGCCGTTCAGTTCGAGGTTTAACGCGATGGCGTTAAGGAGCTCGTTTCGCAAGAAAGTCGGCGTTGTGTCTTAAGAATTTTTTCCAATTATTTGTAGTTGATATTTGTCATTTCGACTTCTGTTCATTTTTTATTTCTTTCTATTGCATGTCTGTCAATTTCCTTTTATTTCTTATTGTTTTTATTTTTCATTTTTTAAATGTTTTTTGGCTTTTTATTCTGTTTTATTTTGCTGATTCCATGAGTTTGAGTGTGACACGTTTCTGCGAACATCCCCGCTGGCGAGTCATGTGTCTATAAAGGTTTTGGCCTTAAAAAAAATCGCGTAGACACTGGGAATGGAACCATGGTCTCTCAGATCGCGAGGTGAGTACGCGCTACGAAGGCTCGTTGGTTCGAGGTGATTAGAAGACGGACTTAGTGAATGCGTTGGGATCTCTGACTTCGTGAAGTGTCTTTCTGTACTGATGCGCACATGAGTAATGAGTGTGCAAATTTTGAAACGGGACCCCATAAAAATCGCGTTCTGCTTTAAAATGCATTTCAATTTACTGCTGTGAGCTGTTTGAACGCAGCGCCATCTATGTTATAGAGATGAATTAAATGTGAATAGCTTGCACTGAGGCACGATAAGTGCTATAATGGCTGTGTTCGGTTTGGGGTTATGAAGTTCGGCGTTCCAAAGCGATTCAGGTTATTAGGGACGCCGTACTGGAGGGCTTCGGAAATTTCGCCGATCTGGGGTTCTTTAATGTGAACTGGCATCGCATAGGGGTTGTGGATTTAAATTTAGGGAACCAGCAGACGAAATCATTGAAGACGTCAACTGGTCCGAACTCTGTGCCCAGTGGTAACATGACGGTGGTAACATGCCCCTGCGCGCGGCAGCTTGCGTGCAACACATCGCGACCTTTCTTGGCATTGCAGACGGGCAGGCAGCGGTGGCCGGACATGTGTGCGTCATGTTTTGTGCGGGTGGCAACCATTGCGATGTCGTTCTTCTCGCACCGTCCGAGCGCCTGTGATGTAGTACGCGTCCGTGTGCTCTTGTGTTCAACGAACGCGACACCAGCGGGGACGCAGGCCTCCATTACAGCCTTTGTCTTTAACTGCAAACTTCCTCCCTTCCCTGACAGCATGGTTGAGGTGTCCACTGATATGTGAGGAAGTTACTGCGCCTTTCCTCTGAAATCGCAACGGAGACGCACAACGGCCAATTCAGGGAGCAGCGTCACTCCTGCCCATTCGCGACCTCTTTGGGCGGCGGATGGGCTTTCTTCAGAGGACTGCTAGAGACGCCGAGCCATATGTTTCATGGGCAAGTCGTTGCGCCGAACGGGCGATGGCGTTCCGTGGACTCCCTGGCAGCGCTGCAACGCACTGTCGGGTTCCGCACTTAAAGCCGCCGCTTAAGCGTCCTGCAATGTTTTGTGCCACCTTGTTAAATTTGTTTCTATTTTGCAAGCCTGTAATCTTCAATGCAGTTGTACGTTATGCCTATGTAAGCCCGGAATGTCGCGTGTTTGCGCGTTCTACTTTACTAGCGTAGACGCTCCTTGACATCCGATAGAGGGCTCTCCTGCCGAGTTATCCGTTACGCGATCACGTGATCACCGATTGCATCCACCCCGAGCTTTGCTGTTCGTGCAGCTTTGTCGTGAGACGCTGCCGCGCGCTTGAAACGTCTCTTGGACGCTATACGTAGCTGCGAGCTACGTGCAGCGTTCGTGGATTCCCGGCGTGTTTCATATGAGGCGAAAAGGAATATCTGCACAGGAACGCCCTCGTGTACTTGAGCTATCGGTGCACTGTTGAGAGCCACATCTTTTCGTGGAAATGAGGAGGAGCCGTCGAACCAGACACGTATAAAAGCGCAGTCTACTCCATCCCGTCGTAATTAATTGGCAGGAAGAATATCCGCCGAAACCATTAGCCTTGCAGTGCATTTCAGTGATTGCATGGATGCCTATACATTTTGGCTGGTGGAACAAAAATGTTTATTATAGAGCGACGGGTGACTGTCAGATCCTTGATGCGAAGAGTTCTGGTAGTACCAAGCGATTATGGATTTTAGTGTGTGACGTAGCAGTTGAGGTATACTCATTTGGGAAGGAATTAAACGCCCTCGTCAACGGCTTAGTCGCGTTGTACCTCTACCCGAACTAGCCGGAACGCAATGTCGCAGGTAGTGTCTAATTAATATTTGCGATTGAAAATCAGCTAAGCCGTACACGGAAACCCATATTTCGGTCGGGCCTTATACCCAACCAGTTGGACACCCAGATAGTGCTCTTGAGCCGTGAATGCCACCATTTGAAGCACGATGCCACGTGAGTCAGCTTCGTTGCTGTTGTCCCTCTGCTGCTGTGTACTGTCGCGCTGCATCGAACGGAAGATCATGCCTTTTGAGATCCAAGTTTGTTTGTTTTGGTTTGATTTATGGGGTTTATTGTTCCAAAGCGACTCAGGCTATGAGGGCGCCGTAGTGGAGGGCTCCGGAAATTTCGACCACCTGGAGTTTTTTAACGTCCAACGACATCGCAAAGTACACAGGATTCTAGAATTTCCCCTCCATGAAAATTCCACCACCACGGCCGGGATCGAACCCGCGTCATTAGCCGAGCGCCATAAACACAGAGCCACCACGGCGGCTGAGGTGCAAGTTGTGTTATCCCCTGAAAGACATGAAAGCGCGTGTGTGCTGAACGTCAGCGCTCGTGTAGGGGTGCTATGCAGTCTCCTCCCCATATATGGTCCCTTTGTCCTGCTTGTATTTTAAAAGTGACGATTGTGTCTGTTCGCCGCCGCAGGGCTTCTGCTGCCCACTTTCCCGCTCTGGGAGTCGACGAGGCGAGGACATATACCTAAGCGGTCTCGCCCTTGAGCTGTCTTGTGTACAACACCACTACACCGAGTGGGCATCGCTGTAGCTCAGCGTTTTTTTTTTTTTTTTGCAGAGCCAGATGGACGAAAACAGTGGCGATAAAGCACCTCCGCCCGTCGGTCGCGCTCGCGGCCGTTCGCGCGACAGGGCACGGACCGTGGTCGTATTGCCCGGAGCACAGGCGGCACCTACGGTGCCTCAATTTCCTGCTGCCATGGCGCCGCTAGCGGCTTTGCCAAGGGAGCCTGGTGTTTTGAGGCCTGCGACGGTGACCTTGCCGTCGATGCCCACCCTCGACAGCGTGGCGGGCCTGTCGTCCTCCTTCGACAGGATGGCCATCGGACAAGGGGCGCACCTCCAGCAGACGGCGGCGATGGCCCCTTCAGCTGTAGTGAGTTATCTTTTGTTTACGGCGACAGCTGTTAAAGGGCTGTTGCTTATGTTTTAGCCCTTGGTCTATGGGGTTTAATGTCCCAAAGCGACTGAGGCTATGAGCGCAGTGAAGGGCTCCGAAAAGTTTGACCACTTCGGGTTCTTTAACGTGCGCTGACATCGCACAGTACATGGGCCTCTAGAATTTCCTCGCCATGGAATTTCTACCGCCGCGGCCGGAATCGAATCGACATCTTTCGTGTCAGCAGCGCGCCATAATAAGCCACAGCGGGGCACCCCTGGGTTTTGCGTCGTAGTAGCAGTAATGCGCAAAGGAAAGATGGTTGCCACGGAAACCGTTTGAAGAGCGTCCGGCGAGCGTGGAATGTGCAGAGTATGGAGAGAGCGAAGGGGTGTGCAATCTGAAGCATTTCATTCTATAACGACACCTGTTAAATTCCCGTTACCTGGGTTTCGCGTCGTATACTGCTAGTAAAGAACTTCAAAGTGACGCTGCTCTGTAACTATACGCGTATGCATGTCGCTCTGAAATTGTAGCGCATTAATCTAATGGCGGGGAGCTGCTTCAACTGGAAACGAAGCTTTTCTACGCTAAGATAGAGACGTGGAGCGCAGGTGTCGCCTTTGCCGTCTGTGGCAAAATGAGGATACTCGGTACTGTTTATAGTCGCAGAGCTCTGAGGCTGTGCCACACAGTCGTTCACATTCAAAATGTGATCACGGCAACCCGCCGCGGTGGCTCAGTAGTTAAGGCGCTCGTCTACTGAGCCGGAGTTCCCGTGTTCAAAACCGACCGCAGGGGCCGTGTTTCGATAGCGGCGAAACGCAAACGGCGCCCGTGTGCTATGCGATGTCAGTGCAGATTAACGATCCCCAGTTTTCCGAAAATTTTCCGGGGTTCACTACAGGACCTCTTTCTTATTTCACTCTCTCCTTAATCTCTTCCCTTATGGCATGGTTCGGGTGTCCACCGAGATATGTGAGACAGGTACTGTGTAATCTTCTTTCCTGAAAAACATATTTTTTTCATTTTCACACGGTCAGATCGAGTGGCAAGAAGGATAAAACACCGTTTTATATTAACGCGACAGCGGTAAGGAGTTAGTGTCGCAGAAAAGCCGTTATCGTCGGCGTCTTTGGCCGTGAGCGAAAAATGGCGCATCTCGGTGGACACCTGAGCCGCGCTGTAAGGGAAGGGATTTTAACGGGACAGCAATAAGGATTGATTGATTTATGGATTGGTGGATTCATTGAATAATTAATTGATGGATTGATTGACTGGTTGATTGATCGATCGGTTGATTTTTCTTTCCCCACGGCATGATTCGGGTGTCCAGCGAGAAATGTGAGACAGGCTTCATTTCCTTTCCTTGAGAGCAATTGTTCATTTCATTTTCCTTCCCTTACAGCCCGGTTCCACCGAGATATGTGAGACAGGCGTCCTTTCCTTAAATTGTCCAACTGGCCGCGCAGGCGATGGCGTTCCGTGTACTCCTCAGTAACGCTGCGACACACGCAGTCGCGTCTCACTCTTAAAGGGAGTATGCAATCAATTAGTCTTAAGCAGTAAAAAGATCCTGTGCATATAGCACTAGGGCATGCTAGTCATCCATTTGATACGACATCAGCCAGGTACTGGGGTGAAGGGGGAGGGACGGCAAAGAAAGGAGGTTTGTAGGGCTGCTCGCCGCTGAAAGAGACAGTGCCTAATAATGCATAATAAAGATGCATGTATAGTACCCCACATCAGGAATATATTGGGGACGCCGTGGTTGAGGAATGCGGGTTCACCGGGGTTCTTTAATGCGTGCCGACATCGCACAGCCGGCTTTTTTTTTTGGACTTTGCCTCCATCCGAATGGGCCCCCTCGGCTGGGATTCTGTCCGTCAACTTGGGCTCAGCAGCCAAAAGTATATGAATTGTAAATTTTGGTGTTTAATTAACGTCTCGAAGCAACATGTAGGCTATGGGGGACGCCGTAGTGAAGTGCAACGGATTAATTTCAACCACCTGGGACTCTTTAAAGTGCGTTGACATCGCATAGCTCACAGGCGCCTTTTGCGTTTCACCTCCGTCAAAACGCGGCCGCCCTGCTTCTGATTGAACGTTGGTCTTCCAGCTTGGCAGGAGAGTGTCCCAACCACTAAGCCGCCGCGGCGGGTCTATTTCTAGGCTTACAGACCATCTGTAATGGGCAGCGTGTTGTACAATACACTCACGTGCATTAACGTTTCTGGTGTGGAATGAACTTATAAAGTACAGCAACACGTCTCATACTTTTCAATCTCTGATTACCGCACATGTGTAGAGCATTTAGCCCTTGACTGACTCTGAAGTGCCAGTCTTCTTCCCACCACCCACTGCGTGAACTACTGGCTGCTTTTCATACATAATGCTTTGAGCGGTGTTGATGTAGCCTTGTGACTCCTGTACTTAGTGATGTTAGTCCAATATGGTCAGGGTGGGGGTTAAAAAAGCAAAGCATCTAAATGACTGCACTCAATCGTATCCACAACTGCTCTTGATGAATATACTCAGGTCACTACCACGCTCCGATTCGTCTCTGAGCAGCATCCGCTTCCGGACACCAAGCACTGATTCTCATTCAAGGTGAGTGCATATGATTTATGGATCCAAAAGTAATAAAAAAATAGTGTCTTTCTTGGCCATGTTTCAGGCCATGTTTCAGGTATAATTGACCCCAGAGGTGGTATGCACTGTAATCTCTGCTTGTAGCAGTATGGTGATTATGTTAAAAGAAACCTGCTTTGTTCGCAGATTCAAAGACATATTTTAATCCAGCGGTAAGGGTGAGTCCTTTGTTCTTTAGGAAAAGCATCAAATACTTAATGTGGCGCACATTTACACAACTGCATGCCCAATCAAAAATCCAAGCAAAGAGCACTTAAATGTTAAAGTTGCAGTGACCTTCCAACAACCATGCTTTTAAAGCTTGCTTTTAATTCTTGTGAAGAGGGTTCTAGTTTTCACATTAGGTACCTGCTGTATGTATGAATGGAATTGATTTCTCTTTCATCACAGTGTGCCAGCATTATTTAATTGCATGATTCTCTTGGGCAAGCATCGTCGTTCTCAAGAACTTTGAGAAATAAGTTGTAGAAGTGACCATTCAGTTAAATCTAATCGCCATTTGCTTAAACGTTGTTCTGGCCATTACCACAGCTAGACTCTCTGACAAGAAAGTGCAGGCAAGAAACAGGTGTGCAGAGAATGTTTTTTGGGCACATCTCCCATTTCTAGATTCAGGCATCCAGCAATGTCTGGAAGTACAGTGTGTATGGAACTGGCGATAAGATTCTGATAGCAGCTTTTGTACAGGTTTTGCAGTAAAAGAAATTTGAAATTTTAGCAGAAGTTTTTAGGTTTTCTATCAGAGAAAATGGCATTTTATAGCAGAAAAAAATGGTTCGCACCAAAATTTCAGTTCTTGCAGGACATAAAAAAGGGGATTGATAAACTTCAGGTTTATTTGGCAAGTTCAGTGTTCACTGTGACCATAGTAAAGCAAAAAAATGAAAAACCCTATTCCCAACTGCTCTCGTTAAAATGCTATTTCCTAATAAAAAAGGATAGCCTGAAATAAACAAATGGAAAAACGATTTTGCTGAAGACTGTGTAATTTTTATTAATTGTGAACAATAACAAAATGTGAAAAAATCAACACAACACGCTGGCGAAGTTTGGCGCAGAAGTTCCTCCACTGCAAGTAACATGATAGTGGCACCTTGAATATTCCAATATTTGTCATGAGTTTTCTGTCAGTGGAAGCAGACAGCTCCATTGGCTCCAAGGCAATGTCAACACAATGTACCACTCAAAACTTCGCTTGATATTCTCTACGTGGTCACATTGTCGGGGATATGACATCAGCAATCATATCGCATTAGGTTTCTACTATACTGAATCTCATGTAAACCAGAGCATATGGACTAGAAAGGTGTATTTTCCTAATGTAACAGACAGGCCATGTTGTAATCAGTAGCCATGCAGGATGAAGTGCCAGTGCCTTTTGTGAGATACTATATGCAAACAGCAATTCACTGCCGTAATGCGATATTATTAGCATACCGTAAATTATGGTGTACAACCTGCATGCTAGACGTTTAAAAGTTATTTGGGGCTTTGTGGACACTATGCGATTCTATATACAAGGTGCGATCATAAGAAAAAATATTTTTGCAGCGAAAATTGAGTCCTGCAGACTATACCCAGGGTGTGTGTGGACTGTATACCAGAGATTACTAAATTCATTCAACACACCGATCTCGATTCAAAATAGTGAAAGCATCGATTGAAGACTGTTGCATGAGTTTGTGTACATGGTGGTGCAGCTGCGCTAGCTAACAAATCTGCGCCAATATTTTTGTTGCAATCAATATTTAAGTTTCACCATGGTGGAGCAATTGGAGGGAGAGTAATTGGAAGGCTAACTTTGCCGGTAGCTAACAACTCAGCTACGGTGAATCATACGCCCCATTAAATTCGAGGAGCCAGAACTAGTGAGGCTGGGCATTACTGAAAGAGCTTCAGAACAGCGAGCCTGTTTTAAACAGTTGGATCCACAGGGCTTCCTAGGCATCACCAAAATTGCTGCGCTTCACTGATACCTACAAAGATGAGAAGTGTGTACAAAGCAGGGTGCATAATACCACGACACAAAGTCAGCTAATTGAATTTTCAGTTTATTGATAGCTACTGAAAACACCGTATGGGATAGGCCAGAAAAACAAGCAGTTGTGTGAGTACCTCCAAAAATGTCTCAGCACTTCATTTGTGTCTCTTGCCATTTCTTATGTCTCGTCCCTTTTCCTATTGCCATGCGCCAACCAGCCCAACTTAGCACTTCGCTGAACTTCCAGAATTCAATGAGAAACTGCTACTGATGGCAGTTAGGAGCTCACGATGCTGGTCTGATTTTTTTCAGGTTCCCAGTGAGCAGGTGCTTCTCAGAAGACCACACGCGCTCTGGGAAAGCTTCACCTTCCAGGAGTTAGAACACAACGAGAACTGCAACATATTATTATAGCTACCTGTTAAAAGTTCTTGTTGAAGTTAAGTTTAAAGTCTTGTTCCAGTTACAAGTTAGTTAATTTAAAGTTCTTTTTTAAGTAGCGTGGTTCTTTAACAAGATGGCAAAGTATGCCTGAACAGCTGTGTGCATGAAACAGCTTCTGAGAATAGAACACAGTATAACTGCAACACATTTAACGTAGCTAGCTGTTAAAGTTCTAATGAAATGTTAACGTTTTTTTCCAGTTAAAAGTTAGTTTTAGGCTGTTGTTGAAATAGCGTTGTTCTTTAACAAGATGGCAAAGTGTGCCTCCTTTGTTGTGTACCTAATAAAACAAAACTTCACTTTATCTCAAGAAAATTGCCCTGCAGACTCTGAAACCCAGCTTGTGCCAGCAGCACCAACACAAAGAACTGAACATCGCATAATCAATCCCTCGCGAAGTGAATTTTACAAGAAACTTGTGCGGGGAATGCAAAATGAGAGGAACACAATTTTCACATCTCACCTTACTGAATAAAGAACACAGAATGGCTTCAGAAAGCTTTAAAGGAAGCGTGAAATTTTTTACCCATTCGTTAAGCGGAAACTACCTACTTAACCATGCAAATTTGTTAAAAAGGCCAAAACAAACCTCTCTGTACAATTGCATAATGAGGTAAATCAAGAACATGAACTGAAATTAGGCGTTTCCAGAGATTTACTGTTAGCTATCAACTAGAACAAGCAAGTTGCCTGGCAGAGCTTTGCGAGTCACTTTGTTTGCCATCTCGTTTTCATAATGGCAGTGTGCTGGGGATATCTAATGTCAAAGGAGATTGGCTGATGGTTAGTTTTCCTAAACAGACTTGAGAGATTTTTGTAGGACTGGTTTCAAGCCTTTGAATGTCACCCATCGCCCATCTATTCGTCACAACATTTATTATAAAGATATTTTCTTTGATGCCGTGCAGCTCTGCCACTGTGGAGACTGTTGTCCATTGAAGGTGATAGGAGAGAATTTGCCCTGCAGAAGTGGCACACAGAAACCAAAGGAGGAGCTGTGGTTTCAACATATTTAGAGTGAATAAAGTTTATTCTCGCTCTCCTTTGAACATGAACCATGGGTGAAGATTTTGCTCTCTTGCGAGAATTTTGAATTATTTAGGTCAGAGCTGCTTGCAGTAGCACAGCCTGTGGCACACGGTTCTTTGCAATAATGCGGGACATAAATCACATGATCGCTTTTGCAAGTGCGTGTAATAAATCATTTGCACTAGCAAATGCAGGTATAAATGCGTGCAGGCATAAACTGATCTTCCAAGCGCAACAGCTGTTGCAGTAATATGAGGCTAACATGGTTTTCCTACTGATGTTGGCTTCAGCTGTTGTAACAGCACATTGCCAGGCATCTTTTTCCTGAGTACCGTAGAATACAGTATCTGAGCAATAATATCACCACCCCCCTCCACCCCCCCGCAAAGATGAAAATTTTCTTTAGCTGCATAATATGTTTCAGATGGAAAATGTCTTTGCGCAAGCGTGAAACAAAAGCTGCTTGAAATGTACAGTGGGAGTCATAAAGGCATGAAAAAACCATGGTAAATCTCAATTTCGGATGAAGTAAGTGCTAGGATGTACAACAAAAAATGCAGCACTACCTAAGGATCGCAAGCGGCATTGCCTGTTGATATTTTGGCACCACCGTAATTCTGATTCAGAGTTGTCAGATTGGAACCAGATGCAATCACTACCTGTGAGTAAACACAATTGATGGCTAGCCATGACACTGCCTGCACTTCCTCGTACAGTCTTCAAGTTCTCGGGAAGTTCCGCTTTAAAAAGTCCATCCCTAATCAACAGGGGCTTTTGCATGTAAATGGTCACTTTTAGAGTACTTGCAATTGAGTTGAACAAAATGGCAATATGACCTTTCAGACATTTGTTCCATTGACAATGGGTCAAGCTATGAGGTGGGGGTCAATACGCGCACTGCCATATTTACCCGATTTTGACACGCACTTCTTCGTGCTCGAAAATTGAGCCGTGAAACAAATGCGCGTTAGAATCGGATGCAAAACCGAAACCAGGCTATGAACCGTCCCATCACAATGTGCTGATTGCACTTTTCTCCGCTAGTAGTTATAATTCTGGAGATAATAGAGACCTTTAATATAGCGCATGAGCGCTTACGTACGTTATACGCAAGCATTTAGCAGGAGGTTACAGAAGAAGTCGCATGAGCACACTTTTAGTTTATCATATGCCTACAAGAATGCAACGATAGCACAGGCAGCAGTGGCGCCATTTGGTGTTGAGTTCTGGAAATAATTTGTGACAAATTTTTCACACTTAGCCAAGGTTATCCAAGTCGTATAGCGTAGACAGCCAGTTCCATGGCCTGTACAGTCGAGCCACGGCCTAATTTTTTTTAGGTTACTGAACCGAGAAAGCTTTTTAATAACATCATACTGATTTTTTTCGAACCTTTCTGCCTACCACCGTAACGACTACACTTGGCAAGGCTATGACCACTATGATTACCTGGGCGTAAAAGTCCAAATCAAGGCAATCCACAGGCGGCGGTCGCAGAATCGAAAACAGGTTAAGTTTATCCCTCATTCGTTCTACTGTCAGTGATAGGAGGAAAAGCGAATATCACGCGTACCATTTAAAGTCAATGAATATGCCTAAAAACCGAATAGCATTGACGAATTCTCTCCAAAGCGGGGGATGTGGGCGATGCGAATTTTAGAAGCTATTTTTCTTAGCGCAAGCAGCAGCACGCACGCTAAATTTGAAAAACAGCGTACGTAATGCGAACGTAAAAGCTCAATTTGAAATATCGTTTGGCGCATGCACAGTACGAAGAACACTATTTTATAGACCTCCTGCATGTTTGAAAACAAACGACGTGGCGCTGGACTCGCTAGCGGGCTCGTGGTATGCAAAAGATCGGGGAGTGGCGTTGCGTATAGGTGTTGAGCGCGGGTTTTCAAGGGTGGTAGGCGCGTTTCCAGTTTCTGCGAATCACAGCAATGGTTGATGCTTCCAACTTAGTAAGTTGTCGAAGTACACGAGCTCGCGTTGGCCACGTGCGGCGTATTCAGAGAAATAGTTTGCCACTTTGTATTGTGTATATGGTTAGTAGTAAACTTGTAGAAAGTGTTCCTTCCGTTGGTTTATACGCTAGGCATTGAGTAAAACAAGTTTTAACACTCTGCACTAGCCGGAATGATTTTACTTCGGGACAGTAGTGAGGCGAAGCGCTGGTGTTGCTTCGTCGGAGCAGACGTGCGCTCATCGTCTGTTGGCATACGTGTCGCGCTGTGCGAAAAGTGGGGACAGCGTCGTGTCTCTGATCTCCTCTGTCTCGCTTAAGCGCTGTTTTTAGCCGCATGACCACGCACCAGCCATGCCGACTTGTCCTCTTGTTTAGCTGGTCGATTTGGTGAAAATTTTTTATTTCTAGAATTATTGTCTTTCCTAGCCCTGGAGTCTTGTTTCGTGATGAAAAATTATACCAAAATATTGAGTACAAATTTATAAATTACGCTTTTTAGATGTGTGGTCATCAAAAATTGTGAGGTAATTTCTTTGATTTCAGTGCCGCATTTCTTTGACCAAAGCGAAAGCGAAGAGGCCATAAACGAGGGAATGAACTTTAAGGTTCGTTTTCTGACCTCTCACATTTTCTGCGACTGGATCACTGAGCTTCGTAATTCCGTAACGCATGAAAATAAAATGATTCCATTTGTCACAAACTTTTCCTGAGACGTTGAGGAACGTAATAAATATCTCGTTTTTTTTTCCTACACGGGCAGTACTATGTTAGTTTTTTTTTGTAAGAAACGTTTTCATGTAACTATGCATGCATATATGTTCTGATCATCTAGAAAAATAACTAATCGCGTCATCATACAGTACAGGTCTTTGTGTACATGCTGGCATACAAAAAACTGCGCACTATCTACTCAATTATTTAAGACCTTGGGGTGACTTGACGAGGGTGTTAATTATAATTACCCAGAACTGCACCAGGTATAGCTAAAAATAAAAGGCATTACTGAAACTAGCGTAGGAATTTCATATTTGCACCAAGTTTAGTTACATATCGCATGCATAAATAACGAAAACACTTTTCATTACCGCGTCCCCTCTCAATCTCGCCACGTGTCTGTTAGTAGCACGCCTGCGGCTGCTTCTTTCCAAACAAGCATCGCGATCATGTACTACCTCATGAAACCTGACACATGCATGGTGCATTGAAAAAGCATATCGCGTTTAGCACACTTGAGGTGCGCTATTCTAAGCACGCCAACGCGACCGCGCAAGATTGACACAACTTACCAGACTTCTTTCTACTCGAATCAAATATTTACGTCATCGTATCAAGAAACAGTTTCAAGTAAATTTAACATTTTCAGAAGCGCTAAAACACCGAGGACGCAGAGGGAACAGACAGGGACGAGCGCTCGTCCCTGTCTGTTCCCTCTGCGTCCTCGGTGTTTTAGCGCTTCTGAAAATGTCAAATCTGCACCAACTAGCCCGATCCGCTACCCTTCTGAAGTAAATTTAAGTGTCATAAAACACGCCATTAAAACACGCTGTGCTATTAACAAAAGAACGCATTCCTTGGGGGCGAGTGAACCTGCCGGCGCCCCGTGCACTCAGGCTCAAGGTGATAAATACGTCTGCAGCTACATATGCTTTTTTTCCTTGCGCAATTATCAGCCTACTATCCTGATGTTTAGGGGAATGAACGCAGTCTCTTGCATGCTATTAAGTCCATTGAGTGGCAGTGCCGATCGACTCCCAGACTTCGCGCTTTACTACCGTGGCCCAATGCCTATTAGCCAGTTTCCTAACGCGGCATTTATGTGCGAGAAACCTATCGAGGCTAATTTAATTTTTTTTATGCTACTACGCGGATCCAGCAGTGACGCAGCTGGTCAATACATGCTGCTTCTGCAGTGCACAGGCTTGAAGCAGCCGCCGGTAGCTGCGGTAAGCACGGGCCAGCGGAACCTGTTTTGCCTACCATGCGAAAGTCGCTGCTGACATCAGCGCCAGCGCATCTTCGTGACGTCGCGGGGTGAAGGAGGTCTATGGGCACCGTGCAGGAACCCAGGTGGCAGCACTCTCGGCAAACAGACAGCGCCGCCGGTGGCCGCCGGAGCAAATCCGTTGGGAGAGTCGCGGCCGTCGGAAGGTTTTCGGGATTGTTGCAGCAAGGTGGCGGCAATTTCGGCTAGTTGGAGTGACACAGCGATGGATAAACAGTGCGGGAACATGAATACACCAGACAGAGAGACAAGGACGAGTCCTGGCTTTATGCTGGGCGTTTATTTCCAAGTAGGAAAGCACGAGAAACAGAGCAGACGACACAAGGATAAGGGTGCCCAAGAATAAGGAGAAAAACACAACAAAACCAAGGAGAGGGGATAAGAAAATGCGATGCAAAAAGAAGTAGAAAAATACAGAATAAGATTTGTGGCCGCCCCCACGTGTGGTACAGCGCGACACAAAGCCAGCCACAAGCACGTGGACCGAACGGGACGGCCGGGGGAAGATTGTTGTGAGAGGTGAGGACGTACTTAGTCGAAAGCTAAAAGAAAAAGGACGCTGCCAAGAAGGTGCCCCTGGAGGAGGAAGGAAAAGGTGCGGAAGAAGAAGAAAAGGAATGAACGGACGGGGAGCTGAAACGGAGAAGTGGAAACAAAATACGAGAAGCTGACGAAAGGTCTGAAAATTCGCGTACGTCGGCCGGCTCTCCCTGTCTGTGCGAATAATTGAGGTAACTCACGTAGTAGACAGGCAGAATTATTTTCAAAGGTTTCAATTGTCTCTCCGGTGGGGCACATTCCTCTTCTCCTGATGACAGAACAGTCCTTAAAGGACGGCATGTAGCGGCGGTCTCCACAGCGAACATCAACAAGACGCCATTTGATCATTCCCTCCACATCGCACTGGTATGCGCACAGGAGGTAGCTGATTCAGCATATTAGGCAGACTCTTACAAATGTTCCGATTGGAACATACGAATTCGAATTTTTTTTTTACTTGCCGTCAAGATACACCTGACTTAAAAATTTTTGTTTTCCCGTCTGTATGGTTAGAGAGGAAATCATCGCAACTATAAAATTTTTTATCCTTTTACTTAAGGACTGAATTATTATTGGAAAATGGACACATTTTAGCCTGTGTCGAAGCCGAGTGTTTGTGGGGCACTTCCCCGGAAAAAAAAAGTTACAATCATCAAAAGAGAACAAAAGTACTGACAAAGACTTGCTTTACAATTAGAGGAGAGCACTGCAACAAGACAGGAAGAGGAGAGTGAAGGAAAGGTAGAAAAAAATGAGAAGGGAGGGTAGGTTGTCAAACCACTTGAGAAGGGAAACGGCGGTGGAGCTGGAAGAAAAGGGTGTAGGTGCGGAGAAAAAAAAAGAACAAAAAGTGTAAGGACGCTCAAAAAAAAAAAACTAAAGCAAATGAACCTATTTTATTCAAGAAAGAGAAATAAAAGATAACGTATTGAAATACAATTCTAAGCAAGAGAGACATCAGAAAACAACGCATTGAAATACGGGAAGCTGATCAAAACCTTACATCGGCCAACTTGCCAGATTTGAAGAAGAAGCGGCATTTCTCGGTAGACGGAACAATGACGTAGTCTTGGGCAGTAATTTCAAAGGGATATGTTGTTTATTTTATTTGCTCAGATATGACAGCGAAGTTTGGTGCCTGACAGCGGCGCCGGCTACTTCTTTTCACATATTGGAAGAAATCACTTGTATTCGCGACCTAAATGTCAAGCAAATACAATATACACACTACGAATCTGGTGATGCGGTTTCCGTATTTCACGGTCACTGCAGCGAACGCCATTGTGCCAGTTCATTACTTTTTCTACATGGTGCTGGTGCTTACGCATGCTATAGCGGACACAGTGACCCGTTTGGAGAATATAGACCAAACCACGGAGCGTTATGGAATAACTATCTACGTCGGCGCACGCCACAAGACGCGTTCTGCGGTTCCTAGTGCAGGCCCTTTCCTTCTGTCGGGTAGGCTAAATGGCAACAAAAAATACGAGTGCAACATTGTGGAATAGCTTGATTCTTTTAAGATGGCGAGAAAAATTACGAATGCAGGGGTTTGTAGAGTGCCTTATTTTTCTCTTTTAGGAACAACGTCATGCGGCGAATACTGACATGATTGCCGGCTCACTGCCCGTCGGGACGAGAGCCATCCACTGTTCCTGTCGCTTTTCTTCGTAGAACTTGTTTGCGGACGTGAAAAACATTGTCCCTGGCGAGTTCAAGTATGTGCTATTGCAGACTCCTGCGCTGCAATTCATCTGCGACCACAGAATATCACCAAAACAACAAACGAAGAATACGACGCGCTCCCGGGCAGTTTTGCCGCATCTGAGCGGCGCGGGCCGGCGCGCGTCTCCCACCCGGTCTGCCCATTTCGCCGCGAGGGGCGCGCGCATCGCGCCGGAGTTACTCCTGCACGGTGCCTATAGTGTTCGCTATGCCTTTGCGTATGTCTGCGTACGCCCTACTAACAGTCTCCGAACCACGAATGACCAACCTGCAGTGCCCGGGCGGAGCTGTGATTGGTCCATCAAGCGCCTAAAAACTGCTGCTGTAAGCCGCTTCGGCCACTACAAGCATGAAACCACATTCTGAACGACCAAAGGCCCCTGTTTGGCTGATAAAATTTCTTCGCCAAAGCGATCTCGACGTAGGGCAGTCAGCGAGACCTCACGAGAAGTGGGGGGGGGGGGGGGGGGAGACGCAGCCTGACGCCAGCTGCGGCGCCTACTACCTTTGTCGGCGCCGCCCCAGCTTCCAGAAATTTCGTGCTTGGTTTTTCGATCGACAGACCGTGCACACGCGTCGGCGGCTTGGTTAATGTGCTTCCGCCTTCGGCGATCGTCTCTCCCCTGCTCCCCCAATCCCTCTGAATGGACTCCTTATTGAAATTGTAATGTTGAAAGGAAGCTGTGCCGGCCGTTGCTCGTGGCATTTTGCCGCGCCGCGTAAATCAGCGTGTGCCGAATCGTTCTTCTCCCGTTTGCGACCGCGTTTCAATTCAAACAGTGATGTGTGATGTTGAGTAAATGGTGCAGCGTAAGAGCAAATAGTGTGTAGTATGGTGTGCTACGTCGCGTGCGATTCATGACCAATCCCGCGAAAGTTAAGGACTCTGGAGAAGTGGAGGGGAGACGGCGAATAAGGCACTGAATTGCGCTACACAACCCACTGAATTCCAAGCAACTGCAATGGACCCCCGTCAGGCGGCGAATTTATAACGTCATTTCGGACGAATGACATTAGCCAGAGCTGACTTCCTCGCTTGCGCCGTTGGCACGTGACTAAAGCTGTAATGTCATTTGCTAATGTTTCCAGTGAGGATTCCCCGAGGAGAGGCGGCGGCGGGTCGCTGTGCGCGCTGCACGCAGAAGACTAAACCCATGTCCGCCTCCGTTCGGCCCTGCGTGTCCAATCGGCGGTCGCCTATGGTTGAAATACCGCAGCAGCTGCGCTCAAACATCGCATTACCGAGAAGTGTAATCGCCGGCCAGTTTTTTCATGCTCACGCCCTCCTCCGTGGCATTCTCCTGCGGATTTAATTCTGTGCAGAGATGGCTATTGGTTAGATTCTTTCAGGCGTCACACAGCTACCATGGCCGCGGTCAGTCAGCAGCCTCGCTCCGGCGGGCCAGGTACATACGTCGTAAGTAAGCTCCGGCCCCTGTCGAATTCCCGCGCGTCTCAGCGATGGGGCAGGCGGGAGATCGCCGACCTTTGAGCGTGCAAAAAATGACAAGAGGAGAAGGAAAGGCACGAAGACGCCGAAGTTCAAATTTTGACCACACATAACTCAGCTTCTGCAAAACAAGGTAGAACGTTGGGCCAGTTGGTACTTCATTTTTTTCCATCGTCAAACAGCGCACAAAAAAAAAAACACCAGAAACGCTCTTGTCCATGTCGTTCCTTCCAAGTGTCCTGGTGTTTTTTGTGCACTGTTTGACGTTGGAAAAAAATGTTCGAGAAAACGCATTAAAAAGTTGGAGGACGCTTAAGCTTCGCCTTAAAGAGCGGGCCGCGACAGCGTGTTGCAGCGCTGCCAGGGAGTCCACGGAAGGCCATCTTCCGTTCGGCGCGACGCTTTGCCCGCTGGAAACACCATTGAATGGATTGTTCTTTTTTTAATCGTTTCAATAAATTTTTGATCAATTACACACTATAAATTTTCTTAATAATATTGTAATAAAATGGATTGAGGCGTACCTAACGCGCAGACAGCAGTTTGTTTTTCTTAATAACGTTGCCAGCTCAAATAAAAATGTACGATCAGGTGTTCCACAAGGCTCTGCGATAGGTCCTTTGCTTTTCTCTTTGTATGTTAGCGATATGAGCACCGGCTTTTCACCAGAGGTAACGATTAAACATTACGCAGATGATACTATTATTTATTGTACCGTAAAATCTTGTGATGATCAGAAGAGACTGAATGACCATCTGGACATAATCAGTACCTGGTGCAAACGGTGGCAAATGGATGAACACAGAGAAGACCGTTTGTATGCATATGACGCGTAAAAAACAGCCCTTTGTATTTTCTTATAAAATTCATGATGTCATTCTAAAAGATGTCGCTGAGTACAGGCACTTGGGCTTGTGTCTCAGATATGATCTAAATTGGTCATCGCATGTAGATCAGGTTTGTGATAAGGCGATCAGAAAGCTTTGGATGCTACGGAAGAAACTAACTGATGCCACGCCAGATGTCAAGTTGTTAGCATATAAAATGACAGTCCTGCCACTATTTACTTACGCAAGCCCCATTTGGGAGCCATACACTGAGCAGAATATTTTGAAATGTGAACGTGTGCAGAACAAAGCTATTAGGTTCATTTATAATGCCTATTCTAGAATACAGTCAGTTTCAGAACTAAGAATTAAGGCTGGATTAACCACTGTTAAGAAGAAAATGGAAAACAATAGGATTGTTTTCTTTTATCATATTTTACGTGGCTATTACAAAGTAAACCTCGAGAGGTACATTGTAGCAGACAGTTCCATCCAGTCAAGGACAAAACACAGTAAACATATCAAACCACTGACTTACAGGACAGACTCTTTTCATTATTCTTTTCTCATGAGGACAATATACGACTGGAACAAACTACCCAATGGAGTTATAAATTCTGAGACTAAGGGCTTTGAAGCTGCACTACGGGAATATTCTATGAGGGCATAAAAACATGTCTTGTATACTAGCCTTGTTACCTGACACCCTCTAAGTGATCTATGTACATTGCTCTCTGTTTTCTTTTATTTAACTTCTGTCAGTCGGACCTACTCTTAATTACAATCGTTGTACTTTGCTATTACGGCCACGCGCCTCTCTTCTTCACATTGCACCACAGCGGCTGACGTTTTTGTGCGCTATTCAAATATTTTTTTTCCTGCCGTCAGTGACGTGCAAAAATTCCTAATGTTCAAGGAGTCGTTTTGTTTTTGATTGTATTGTGCATGCAAAAGTTCTAACAAGATGTGTACTTTGTAAAACTGCAACTCCTGCCTAGGCCTGTGCCGGCAGTATGAATAAATAAATAAATAAATAAATAAATAAATGAAAATACCATCATTAATCATTGGCTTCTTAATTCAGAGCAATTTGACACCAAGCTTTGAACCCCTTTTTCCATTTTTCATTTCTTTGATTAATCAATTACAATGATTCCATAAAACTCGTCATCGCCAATCACACACCAATCAATCGTCAATCACTAGAACCACAAATTACCATGATACGATTTCTTTTACGCAGCCCTCGATTATTTCGGACACATGTAAGGTGCCGACTACTAGTACGCCGACGGCTTTTCGACCGAACGAGCTGCATACGCTGTCGCGTAAAAATTCTTGCTTGAGGATATTCGTGAAGCTGCGTCTTTTAACATCCCAGGAATATCGCACCTTTATTGAGAGCCTCTTTAATTAGGGAATCCACATAAATCGGAATGCTAGCAGCCAACGCCCAAGCAAGGCTATGGTGCCGGACGCTCGCACCGGGTAATTTTGACGGGCTCCCGATGGGGGCCATGTGGAGGTGTGACTGGCACGGCTGAAAATAATGCGCATAGCCGCAATCCTTGAGCATGAAATGCAGGAGGCATTCCTGTGCACCTCCGACGTGTGCGCAAAGACATTTGCAACAACGATCAGAGAGTCTGATTGGTGAATAATAATCCGGCCGCATAGCCCAGTGATCAGCCGGTTGAACCCGGCTAGGTGGGGATTTGGATGCTATAATTGGCGCGTAGCTTGCCTTTCTTTTTAGAAGGCCCCCTGTCATACCGGCACCAACGCACATCCCCCCGCTTCCGTCTGTGTGGTGAATCTATTCTTCCAGTGCGCACTTTCTGTCCGGTGTTACTGCAGCGAGGCCTCCTGAGATGGGACGCTGTGCTTGCCAGAGCCACTATCGCTTCGCCAGGAGTGAATGCTCTATGGATGCTGAGCGCCGACCACCTGACGGACCTAAGCAAGTACATCAACGAAGAACTGTGGGAGAAGGGCCAGCTGCCGTCGGCTTGGAAACACGCGAACATCATCACTATCCCTAAGGCAGGAAAGCACTATAGAGAGTCTCCGTCCAATCTCCCTCACTACTTTGCAGGGAAAGGTCTGTGAACGAGTAATTCATCTGAGGCGTCAAAATGACATAGACGAAAACAACCTATGTCCTTCCTGCATGCTGCGCTTCCGCAAGAGACTCTGCATCCAGGATGTCTTCCTCCCTATCAAAGAAGTCATAAATACCATCCCCAAACACGGCGAAAACATCCTACTCGCAATAGACTTGAAAGCAGCATTCGACAATTTAGGCCACCACACAATATTACAAGAATTAATCAATATCAACTGCGGGGAGAAAATCTTCAACTATGTGAAGGCATTCCCTTCAGATCGCACATCCACCATAGGAATTGGAGAGATCCGATCACCAATGGTACCCATGCACAAGAAAGGCACGCCGCAGGGCTGTAAAGCCACTCAAATGCTGTTCAACACAGGAATGCTCAACTTAACCAAAAAGCTCTTAACCCGCGAAGATATCGGCTTCACCTTCTACGCGGACAATATCGCCATATGGGCTACACAGGGATCCTTGGCGTAGAAGGAAGAAGCTCTGCAAGCAGTTATAGGTATACGGTCGAAGAATTTGCCGAAGAGGCAGGTCTTCATTGCTCCCCGAAGAAATCCGAACTTATCAGGCTACAAAGGAAAAATAAGTCCCTAGGAGAGATTCAAATCTACCTACGAAGCAAGAAAATTCAGGAAAAAGAAAAGATCAGAGTTTTGTGGCTGTGGTTACAAAGCAATCTGAGAGAAGATCATGCAGTCAAAACTCTCAAGGCCACGGGCAACCAAATATCAAGATTGATTAGAAGGGTAACCTGGCATTGAAAAGGAATGAGGGAGGAAAACACCCTCCGCCTAGTCCAAGCCCTATAGTCGTAAGCAGGATTACCTACGATTGCAATCAAGAGATAAGAATCGTTGATAGGAGGGCCATTATTGATGCCATAAGGGGAGACTATAACACTGACCTGAACATCCTGCCAACGACATCAACGGAACGTCTTTTGGCACTCGGGGTACACAACACCTTCGAGGAGCTCAGGGAGGCGGTTCTGGAGGGTAAAAAAAACCCCTAACCACAACACAAGCAGGTAGAGATATTCGGACCAAACTGGGGCTATGGCAGGCACTACGAACTAGTGAGAGCAAGTCCAAAATTTCGACACCTGCAAGAGAAAATATCTATGTAAACCCGATACCCAGACACATGCACTGTTATAAATCGGGTAGCATGGCCGGTTGGGTCGATGCAGAGTAGCGTTGTTCGGCCGGAGAAAGGGTGAGGAAAGATGGAAACTGACATTTGGGGAATGAAGACACAAACAGGTTTACTGCACTTAGGGAAACTTATTCAAATATATTACGAAAGAAAGAACCAACAGTCAAGAATTAAAAGTTCCTAGTGTCGAGCGACGGGATGAGCCTGTCGCCAAGGCCCAGAGCCACTGGATGAGCCATCTCGCTAAGGCCCAGAGCGATCGTTCGTACTCAGGACGCTAGTTAAATACACTGAGGCTTCGCCTCTTTCACCACACAAGACACAGGTCGGAAGAGTTGCCGACCGCACGTAGCCCGCAGAGCCCCGTGGGATTGGGAGAGGAGGATTCGGAGGTCCGCTGCTACTTCATCCGAAGCTGTCAATCACGGCCCGCTTCCCCCTCCAACTGTACACCTTCGGCCGCGTCTTGCGAGGAACTGCAGACGAAGGAAAGGTAATCTCCCCCTCTTCGTGTGCGTGGGAAAGATGGCAGCGGCTGCTTCCCTGGGAGGCACATTTTTTTCGCAGGGGTCCTCGTGGGTCAACGGTCTGTCGAAATTTCCGCTTCCACGTGGTCATCCTGGTCGTTGAATTTTCGCTTTAATCGCTGCCGGGCGATGAATCTTCGTTTTAATCGCCAGTGTGGATCCCGTTCATAACGGCACTACGAGCGGCAGAGTCAAAGCACTGGCAAAAAAAAAAACTATCAAATCAGCTTGGCCACACCGCCGCTGTCACCGGCCTCCCCCGCGCCAAATTTCCAGCTGTCGAGTGTGCAACTCCTCACGACGTCGACGCTCCTCTGCTTCGATTTCTGCACACTGTGACCGATGACGTGCTTTTTTTCTCTCTCATTTTCCCCATTCACTGTATCGTTCGTCAAGGTAACGGCCATCGATAATTTCAAGGGGCCACACCGCTGAAAACACCCGTAGTGTGTTTTTTTCTTCATCTCCTTCATAGCTGCACGAAACGAGAGGAAAGGGGGGAAAGAGCGAAAGTCTAACATGCAACGGACCGTATATCGTTATGCCGGTGTAAGGTCACATGTCCCCGAAAGTCGTGCATGCCAATAGCTTTCAGGGCGCTTGGAAAAAAAAATTAGGGGCACAATTAAGCTCCGCCTTATGGGTATGACGCGACAGCGTTAATGGCTCCCTCCAGCTGCCTGGGACCCTCTTTGCATATCGCTTCGCAGGCTGAAGCCACTATACATTTTACAAAGCAGTTTTGGCACTTTTTCCTGCTTTTTTTTTCTTTCTACAATTCCACAGCACTTGAGGGTAGGTAGAATAAATAAATATCTAAGGAGCACCATTCACATCAAACTGCTTGTGCAAATTGTGCACATTCTTTTTCTTTCTGCCAGGAGAGTCCCCGGTTCGTGGTATCACTGGTGGTGCACGGTCGGACCGGCTCGGACCCGTCCATCTTGGACATTGTTGAGGCCAACCCATTCAAGCACCTCGTCTACCTCTCACTCAAGCTGTCTCGTGCACCAGACGCGGTCATCCGCAAGCATTTGACGACAACCATGCACCTGCTCAAGGTATGGGCTTGGAAGCCATGCATCTTTTGGATTTGTCTGCAAAGCTATAGTTGCGTGCATGGGCTCCTGCATCGCGCCCATTCCTAGTTAACGTATTCTTACTCATTTGTCTCTAGTTTGCCTCTTGCCTCCTGAGCAAACTCTTCTTTATTGGGGAAATATGTACCTTAAAAGAAAGAACACGCGATGGCAGAGATTGTAGTGACAATAATTTGCATGCCTCGCTGTTATTGGAATGAGAATGGCCATGACACTGTTGACTGCACTGTATTTAAACACAACTTGGAACATTCTTGATAGTACATTTACATTGTCCAAGGCAGTTCCAGACATTGCAGGAGTGGTCACGCTTGACAACTGTTCTGAAACGATCTAAGCACGTCTAGTGAGCCTGCGCAAAATAGTGGACCCCACGTGATGAACAGAAAATGACTGTGTTGCATGCGAATGGCAGTAAACAAATTACCACTTGAATGAAAGTGAAACAGAACTCATCGCATTATTACGCGGCTTGCGCCCTTCGAAACCAGTGTACTGTGGTGGAATTTTTCTTTTTGGACATCTGGGGCTAAACCACTGCACCAAGCACATTCCATTAAGAACCACTCCAATGCCCTCAATGTCATCATCAATGTCCGGAGCTTGAATCGAATTATGGAAAAAAATATTGAATTTTTGTGCAAAAGCACTACTTAACAGGGTCAAACCCAATGAAGAATCTTGTGTGAAGCCTCAGAATAATATGGGTAATTGGGTTAGATTGGAGGAGCGTTGCACAAGCTGCAAACAATGGGAGGAAGCTCAGGTAAGTTCAGAGGAGCGTCACGCCAGCTGTAGCCAATGGGATGAGGGCGTAGCGCCAGCTGCCGCCGAGTGGAGAGATGGTGTGACGATGAAGAGCGAGAAGCGTGGTTTCGCGCACGGGCAGATGCCCGAAGGAAGAGGCGAAGAATGAACTCATGTTTTCACACGTCTACTCAGTTTAACTAAGTTAAAACCCTACCAATTTTTTAACTCCACATTTTCTGGGAATAAATATATCTTTTCCGCTGAACAAACTGCAACAAAGCCTGCATCTCTCTTAAAGTTTTTCTTTTGAGCTGTGGACGCTGGCTGGTATTTTACCCTTGCGATCCTCCCCCATTCAATGACGAAAACAGAAGGCTCGAGGCGGCACTGAGGAGCTCTGAGGCGAACTTCCACGCACGCCTGCACCAGTACCAAGAGGTGACGACGGAACGGTCACGGGAGCTGGAGCATATCCGCTCCCTCCATGCCTCCCAGCTGGCTTCGCTGCGGGAGCTGCACGAGCGGGAGCTCACAGCCGAGAGGGAGCAGCACGAGCGGGAGCTCACGATCGAGAGGGAACAGCACAAATGGGAGCTCACGGCCGAGAGGGAGCACCACAAGCACGAACTGGCAGCCGAGAAGGAGAGTGCACGCAAGGTTAGCAAACCAACAAAAGGGGGGCTAGTCATTAAAATTAGCAGCGTAAAAACAGGCAGGCGCAGAAGCAAGGCATAAAAAAAGACAAAGGTAGGTGCTGACTAGCAGCTGAAGTTTATTCTACAGTCGAGCCCGCTTATAATGAACATGAGCGTCACGCGGCATCCGTTCGTTATATTCCGAAGTTTATAGTAAGTGGCACAGCTTTAAAGAGAGTTGCTTGTCAAAAAACAAATTTTTTTCTTTGCAAGAAAGTCCGTGATGGACGTCTGTTTTTGCAGCGCAGATGCGATGAGTGAGGTTTCCAGTTTATTTAAAGGAGAAGCGTGCTCTTCGCCGAGGCACTTGGCATAGACAAGTTGTCTGAGGCCCTCTATGTAGGCCATTGCTACGGGCGCGCTTATGGACGCTGGCTCCGAAGTTTCATCCTCATCCG